>NW_010146278.1:1659-2397 GCF_000699245.1 Pterocles gutturalis
AGTGGAAAATGATACATGTATATGCATGAAACCTGTATTTAAGCAAAGAGACTCTTTCTCTGGGTTGATGTTTACTTCATTTTGATAAGGCTGTTTACAGTTGATATTGTATATCATGGAAGGCTTTGCTCTTTAGTTTGTTGATCTCTCCAAGCAACTACATGGCGGCCACCAAATAAAGTGTGTTATGTTTTGTGTGACTGCGTGTATGTAGAGTGTATGTGCACATGTGTAAATACGATGTAGGATGTGAGTGCACACGTGTGTGCATGTGCGTGTGTGTATCTATAAATAAATCCATCTTTATCTCTATATGGGCTGTTGTTCCAAGATAGGATATATTATCTTTACTTTTACAGAGGTGTTGTACCTTCATTATCCCATTGCAAACATGTATTTTTCATTAAAACCCCATTAAAAGAGAGAAAAGGAAAGAGAAAGAAAGACAGAAGGACAGACGGACAGAAAGAAATATTTCCCTGATGGAGTAATTAATTTGGACCCATTTCTTTTAAGTTCCCAAACAGTTAAAAGAGCAAGTCTGTCGCCCCACCACCACCACCTTTCTTTTTTTTTTTTTTTTTAATTTTCCCTAGCCATCTACTTTGTGTGCCTGTGCGTGTGTGTCTGTGTTACTAATGAAGTTTGCAGACTTGTGTTTGTATCCATGAGCTCCCTTCTGCTGCCCCTTCTTCTCCGGGCTGGCTCTGTGGCTCCCACAGCCCCGGCGAGCCCCCG
>NW_010146279.1:0-25561 GCF_000699245.1 Pterocles gutturalis
AAAACCGGATATTCCTCCTAAGAGTCACAGATAAATAATTACATACTGTATTTTAAACAGGGAATCCAGGGAAGAAAGCTTGGGGCAAGACCAGACTCTCTCACACAGGTAACCTCCCAGTACTGTGTGCAAACCTCTACCACCTCAGTCTGCTCTTGTACTGGTACATAGACCTGGACACATGCTCAATGACAGCACAACAGTGTGATAAAACTCAAAACCAAATAAAATGTCATTAAATTTATTAAGGCTAGAAAGCCTCATATTAAGCTAGCCTTCTAGCATTTCTACCACTGTGGTAAGGGAAATAAAGAAATAAGCTGAAAATAAAATTAAGACAATCAAGCTGACATCTCAAAACTCTCAGAGATAAAGTTTTGTGAGAACAAATCTAACAGAAAATCTAATGGGCCAAATCCACTCCACATAAACATGCCTCCAGCCCATAGCATGAGCCTGGAGCCAAAAGGATGAACATCCTCTGAAACTGCAGAAATTGCAGGAGTTAAAGCTGAGCACACCCAGAAAAGAGAGCAGATTCAAAATTTCCGAAAATCTGAAACCTACATCTGCGACAAGAACATATACAAGAAACAGCCTTACAAAAACAAGCAGCAGTAAGGTTTGAGGATTTTGTTCTCAGTGCTGTAGGCGAGCCTAAGAACTCACCCAAAGAGGATGAGCTGTAGCAGCAGCTGGATATAACACAGGCAGCCACAGATACCAACACAAATGACACCTGTCTGCCAGCAGCAGCAGCTAGAAATTCAGACCTTGAGATATTTAGGCCTTAGCTGGATACAAGAGCAGACACATAAGTCACAAGTTATGGCTTACCTTGCAATTTTTCAAATTCTAAAACAGAAAAGGCAGGGAACAATTTAGTTCACTTTTTTTTTTCTTCCCAAAAAGACTTAGATAAAGCTATAAATTGGGCACTTTAGAATTACTCCAATGCAAAAAAAATAGTGGAAACTAGTCCCACGGTTCACCACTGGGGAAAAGAAGGTAAAGAAAACTAACTTTGAAGTTACTCACCCAAGTCACTAGAAATATTAATACATATTTGTCTCAAAGTAGGGTTCTCCAATATTTCCTAGGTCAAAAAAGGGAATGAAGCTGGACACCAGAGATACATCATGTATATATATCATAGCACAAGAGGCAGCCATTTTTTCAGTATTAACACAAAAATTGCCATTAAAAAAAAAGTCACCACTGCAGATTAGTCCAGCCTTGCAACTTACATGTCCTCAACAGTAATGTCCTTCAATATTTGGCAATAATCCACATTCCACACAGCCTGATCGTCCCAGACTTTAGAAGCCAGCAGAATAGCTCCTAGGACTATCCTCTTCCAGTTACTAGGGCATATGTCAATCTCTGCATAGGTTAAAAGCCTTTCCAAATAAACCTGTAAGAAGGAAAAAAAATCAAAACAGTTTAATGTTTGTAATTAAGACCTGGAGCCGAGTTCTGAGCAGCAAGCATGCCAGTCCAATACAACTATTTTATCCCATTAAATATGTCAAAATAAGTGTTAGTGATTACTACTTACATTTTAGAATCCAAACTTTCAGGAGTTACAGGTTCCATTTTTTAGCACAACAGAAGACCTGGACCACCACGACATACAATAAAGATACTGAAGAATCAGTTCTGAGCAATGAGTACTGCTGGTTCAGTGAAACACTGCTGGAGTTCTTTCTATCACACAGCCATGCAGTCACTGCAGGTTCTCATTAGGGCCTATCTGGGATAGTAAATCACTGGCATCACACTAGCCTTTCCTCAGGCTTGAGGTTCAGCATTTGTAGCTTAACAGGCAGTGCTAATGCCTGCATTGTGATCTGTAGCCATGGGAAGAAGATGCATTAATTGTTATCTTTCCACAATGAAAGGCGTTATAGTGCTATTTCTACTTCAGCCTGTAAAGAACAGACTTCAATCCTTCACCTAAAACATCATCCTCTGCTTTATCTATATCACTTAACTGCTTAGACAGTGAAACACACCCAAGTGTAAAGGTATGTCTTGGTCTTTTACTTATTTCCTTTCACATAATCTCACATTAGCCAAAAGATGTTGAATCAGTCCCTTCCTTAAAAGTTTTCTGCTATTTCACACTCCTATAATGATCCATGTACTAAGTAATTTGCACTTGCTAATTTGAATATACACTGTTCTTAATGTTCCATTCCCTAAACTAAGTCCAAGGTCCTAATGAAACCTCAGATAAACTAGTGGGTGCAGGAAGCTGTTGTACAGGTCTAAATGCAGGATCAATCTTTATAACTAGGGCCTCCCCACTCTCTCTCCATCCTTCACTTACAGCCTTCAAGTGGACTAAAGGTGTTCCTATAATAACAGAGCCATCTAGTGGCCAAATCAACTTTAAAGACTATTTCTGTTTTCTGTAAATACTTCAGGTGGCTAGATTGCCCAGAATTAGCTATCATCTTGTTCTGTCAAAACTGATTGCATGTGTTTGGAAAAGCAAAAACCTCAGACTACTTTCAGAGTTTCAATAGCTCTAATTAACCGGCCCTTTTAATTACTTATTTCCTTATTAAAGAGAGTCCTTCAAGCTGAGTTTACTTAATTGCCACATTGCCTTTTGGTGACAGTTCTCTTCTGTTCTCCTTTCAGACTTTTTCAGAAAGAAGCCACAATGAAGACTGAAGTCTAGTATGCAACAAAGTGCAGTTTATGAGATTGTCTAATGCAGCAATTATACAGGCTGTGTTTTTTTATTTCCCTTCATATACATGTATGTATATGCATGTATATATGTGTGCACATAAATAATCAGTATCATTGTCAATTTTTAATATCCATCTTGCATTCTGGAATCAAACAACAAACTGTAATGAGATTATTTTCTTACTATTTTTCTTAAGTTCCAAGTACCTCCATGTCACCTGGGGAAAAAAGTTGTAGCTTCTTTGATTTAATAAAAGTAAGTTTGATAGAAAGGTGTCAGTGATTGAAGGACATAATAGAAAATTCATCTTCTGGAGTTCATACAGTATTGATCCTTGACCCCTTAGGCGGTGTTACTTGTACTGTT
Source organism: Pterocles gutturalis (assembly GCF_000699245.1). Classification (NCBI taxonomy): domain Eukaryota; kingdom Metazoa; phylum Chordata; class Aves; order Pterocliformes; family Pteroclidae; genus Pterocles; species Pterocles gutturalis. The sequence continues at coordinate 3,071 of NW_010146279.1, forward strand.
TTGGTTAATATGAACTCGAAACTCTCACTTTCCCCTTCACACAACTGAAATAAAAGATGTCTGTGTCTGATGTTATACACCACTGTTCACAGTGTCCCACTGTTCTGCCTTTCTCAACCTTCTTCAGTGAGTTATATGTTATGAAACAAAAATGTTTAATTGGACAAGTAATTTAGTATTACATATTCATATACAGAAAAGGTAAGTCCCTTTTTAGTTAACCACTTCTGTAACTACTTAGAAATCCTCTCTAATTAACTCACTTGTACAGCATCTTCATTATTAACACGGTTTCACTAGATACTGTAACTATTTAAATGTCAGTTCAGTCCAGGTCACTCACTGAGGGGAAAAAAAAAAAAAAAAAAAGTCTTCCAAACCCTCAAGTTTCTGTAATCAGGTATCTCTTACCAGTGTCACTATTGCACATTCAGCTGTCAGCTGTGCAGCACTGAAAAGTGTCCGAACAAACCGGTAGATGTGCTTGTGATCAGGGTCATGCTTGTAGTAGTCATCTGGAACTTCTTCCCGCTGAAATAAAGTTGTCTGAATTACCAAAAATCTGTCATACTTAATACTGAGTTTAAAGAACAGCCACACATGGTTGTTTCTTCTCACTGAGTAGAAATGTATACAACCCTTCCCTGTCACAGAGACAGAACAAAATCATATACTGAAAGCAGCAAGCAGACTTGCAATATTATGAACATTCCAAGCAAAACACAATAGCTTTAGCTATCAAAACCTTTGTTTTGAATACTTTTTTGATCTGTAAGGCTAACAGGAAAGAGCACAAACTACCATCATTATTACAGGTGCTAACTATTGTCCATGGAACATTTGCAGACTAGATTTTTTTTTTTAAAAAAAAAAAGGTTTCTCCCTGCAAGAAAAATCACAGATATATTAATATGTGTATGTATACACACACACTAGGGAAGCACTGTCTCTTCAAAAGGTAAAATTAAAGACACTTCACAAGATTCCCCTTCCAGCTGAGGAAGAGCTGAAGAACACATCAATAATTCTGTCACAGGCAGAACTAGAAGGTAACTTATTCTGTCTTCATAGGAGTCCTGCTTGAAAGATTCCAGAAAGACAACAAAGAACAGCTAGATTTAACTTTGACACAATTACCTAAACTGTTTCTAAATACAAGGGAGAAGAAAAGCTTAGAAATAAACTAACTGTAAAAGCAATCCTAAAATGAGTGTTTGAGAATTCTGACCCTGTTCCCCCAGACATTCCGATATTCAGCACGCTTCCTGGAGGGGTGAAACTGAAGAGCTCCAGCTTTACACACTGTTTCTGCAAGACTGATACTGCAGGTAGATAGGTTTCTATCTACAGTCCAAGTTAGACCTATAGTAAAGATACCAGATGAGAACAGCATAGCTGCTTGACATTAAACAAGTAGTCATAAGGTAAGCAAAGCAGCATTTTCACGTGGTTTTGTAGTTTAAAATAGCCAGGTAACAGCATCAAGTAAAATGAAGAGGTGAGTTAACTTTGTACTCTCCACACTAACCAATAGAGGTTAACCCTTGCCAGGTGGACATGTGATATCAGGAACAACACAAGCAGGATCCCCCTTACAGAATTCCTGCGCTATGAGCAATACAGAAGCACATCTGGAAGCACATTTTTGCTGACTGGAACTGAGAAGGAAAGGACTGGACTGGTATTTGTGACTAAGCCCTGTGATCCTGTTAACTTAAAGTTTGTTCCTTCTGCTTTTAGGGTCAATCGAGCCTGGATTTGGACTCCTTGTGACTGAATCTTTAGAGGACAAGATGTTCAGAGATTTCTTACAGCTTATTAACCTTTTTGAAGGAACTGTAGGTACCCAGCCAAAACCCCATTGCTATAGAAACTAACAAGCCGTTTGTGTCTTTCCTCTCGGAAGTATGACACAGAGCCATTACTCTATTTATTTCTGTATACTGCAGTGAGACAGAAGAGACCTTTAAGTGTTCCCTGAAGGACACAATGATTTTCCTCTATTCATACTTATTATAATAGGAGGTAGGCTAGGTGAAAGGATCAAAAGATGTCAGGTTGCTAAATAAAGAAAATAAATTGTCTGATGAAGTGAAGTTCATCTTACATAAATCATTGTCAATGTGAAACAACAGATTCAGGCAGTTGAAACAGTTTTGTACCAGACTCTTCTCTTGAAAGGCCACAGTCCATACAAGAAATCTTCTCTATAGCTCTTCTATTATTTTTATATTGAGTTAATTATTTTTATCGAGTAAAGAGCTGTATTTATTCAAGTGTACAATTCCTAGCACAATGGGTCATATTTAGGGATGAAACTCTAACAAACTTAAAATATTTAATTGTTTATTAAAAACTGTTTATTAACAAGCCACATCTGTGAGACAGATTAAACTGCATTCACTTAGGTCTAAGTCCCAGAGCGAGCAATTTTTAAAACCACTAGAGCTTTGCTAAATTCATTTCAAATGAAAAACAAAAGGAGTGGTTCCGTAGGACAGTCATTAAGCTAGCAGTTCTCAAACTGGACGTAAAAAGCACATGCCCCACTCTTGAGCTTGCCTGTACTATGAGGTTTTGCATCTTAAAGATTGTCTAAAAAGATGTACCAAGACCAGCCACACTAAAATCACCTGCTGAATGCTCCTAGCTGTTACCGCAAGCAGCATTAAGCATATTTGCTTTAAAACTTTGCCTTTCAGTTTTTTTAAAGACCAAACTAATTTTCTCCTACTTTGTGTGATGCTTCACGTGTTATGTTCTGCTGTTTGCAGTCATTTAAAAGGCTAGGCACTTATCTACTAAACATGTCTTCCTAAATAGATAGGAAAAGACTTTTAATGAAAGGAGTGTTAAAGAGCAGAAGAAAGGAGTCAGGCAAGAAAGTCTGGATACAAAATATGCAAGAATCAGCACTGCTTGCTTTCTGTTTATATTCAAAGCATAGAAAACCAAACATACTTTGCAACATTTAGAAAGACTGTGTTCTGTTCATGATCTAGCTGGCATCAAAAGTCCACAGAACACTAGCTGCACTGTATTTTATATATAAAGATACAATTGGAGATCAACTTGCTTGTGACCTGGTGCTAAGACATTTTAATGACTTATACAATACAAATCAAGATGTTAAAAAATATGTATATTGATACGCGTTCAGAAGATCAAAAAGTTACACTTACTGTGAGAGGATGAGATTTTTCATCAAAAATATCCAATGATCTGTCAGAATCTCTACAAAGTAAAAATCTCTGTTTCAGTGACAAGAGTTAATTGGTAATGCTACCCTCCACTAAAAAGTATTATTTATTAAAGAGGATAAAGGGACATATTTTATGGTTCAGCTATTCGTAGATATGGTATGAAGTTATATTGTATTTTTGCGGAACACTTAATGATGAGACCTTAAAACTGAATATTTAAGAAACTAAACAATTAATAGCTATCCATGTTCTCATATTATGCTTAGTACAGTTCTCCCTTAAAATGTGAAACTGTCTCTTTAATAGCATTTACTTCAAAAAGGCAGCTGTGATTTTGAAGCATAAGCCATAACTAGCTATAATGGCAAGGGTTATTTGTACGTGGGACGGTGTTCCTTCACCCATCAAAACTAATCTCTACCTCTGTATTCAGGAAAAGCTAAACAAAGTTGAAAGGCTGATTTGTGGCGAGTTAAGTGTATTCTCCTCATTCTCGATGAAGCATGTGCCATTGGATGCGGGTATTACCGACCTTTCTGTATCAGCTCCAGACGGACTTTCAATCAAATAAATCAAGGGCCTAATCAACAGGCTTTCAATCAAAGCTCAATCAAGCTTTCAAAGACATAGCAGATACAGCATAAAGCGTCAGATTTTTCAACTCCTTTAAGTTACACTACCTGTTACTGAAGTGACTGAGACCATATCCCTAGGTCAAAAAGAAAATTGTTATCTTTTATAAAAAAAAAGAAGTTCACTCACCTGTTCTTTATATGGTAGAATATTGCTAATGTTACACTAAAAAAAGAGAAAGAAAAAAAGAAAATACTTAACAAAGCACAGTCTGTGCACAGTATGCCACTGCAAAAGCTGTTTTTCAGGGCAAAATGTTCAGAATCCATCATGTATTGACTTCGTCTCACATTCTTGAGTACTTTGTTTTTAATTTCAGACGTTTACCTGCCTGAACAGAAACTGGCCAAATCAAATCTGCTAATCAAACTACTTTTATATTCATTGTACAGATATTTGTGCCACAAAATAAATACTACACCACATTTTAAACACACACCTACACTGCCTGATTAGGTGACATTTATTGAAAATGTGGACTATTCACAACTCACTTTCATATTGACACTCATCTACTGTGGCCAAATTTCAGATACTTCACTGGCACTGGCAAAAGGAACACTGCCATCACAGGAATCCGTCCCAGGCAAGCTCTGATCTGTTGCCAGTTGTTCACCACTTCAAAATGGCACAAGCACCATCTTTTAGGGCTTTTTTTTTTTAACTCTAGAAAATGAGGGATGACATGCTAGACACCTCTGCTTGAAACCAAATTTGAAAGCAACAAATCAACTTGGACATTTCCAAACTCTACTAAGTGTTAAAACATTAAAGCCTTCTGGGCCTGAAGCTACTTTGCCTTACTTTCACTTCAAGCACAGTTAAAACTCTTCTCATTTCTTGGCTGGTATTGTCAATGCACAAAGAATTGTCTCTGTGGTACCTAGAACAACAGGTCAAACAGCCATTTCCACTAGAGAACCAAGAAGAGTACTTATCAGACTCATCTACCTGAAATAACAAATATACAAAGAAAAAGTAGAAAGGCTAAAACGAGAGCCAGCAACATACTGTTTTCCACAGCTAGAGGGCAGACTAATACTACTGGCAAGCAGTAAATGCAGTCCTACAAACTTTTTCTGCAAGTCCCTACAAAATCCATTTCAAGTTTTCCCAGCTGGGGACAGTTTCCGGATTTGGCTTTTTGAGCTCCCCACCACAACACACACTTCTGCATTACTTCAGATTCTCGAGTGCACAACGATAACTACTTTGAAATACAACAGTACATTAGCTCTGCAACTGAAAAAAAAAAAAAATTCGCTTCAGCAGTCATAGCTAACTAGACCTCTACACCCCTTCCACGACCAACCCATATAAGCAGTGCCGTGCTCCTCTCATTCAAGTGTGTGACCGGCTTTGGAACGGACAAGACCGCCACTAAATCCTAAACAAACCTTGCAATGCTACTCAGCCCCCCTTGCTGATGACAAATGGCTCTTACCACTTTATTGTGCTTCTAAGGTTGGGTTGACTGACAGTGCTGTCATCTATAAATATTGTTGAGCATGAGCTGTATTTTTTCGTAAGCTGCCCAGGAGAAACCTTAGAGGGAAAAAAAAAAAAAGGCAAATAAAAAAGAGCAGAAATACATTCAAGAAGAGGGATTGTGTAAGCTTTGGTTTACCACACTGAATACAACCTTTACACCTCAAATAGCTACTGCAGAGGAGGTCTTTGCATCTGATCGCTCCTGCTGTGCAAGCTACCCTACAGCCATCAAGTTCCTGAGGATACCCTTTGTGTAAGATGATAGGTTTATAAATCATCCCTTGTAATATATAACATTATGGTTTTAGATAAGTAATTTTCAGGAGAAATAGCTGCAGCTAAAGCAGCAAGTCCTCTGATTTTCTCAGTTCTCCATTCCATTCTTGACAGTTCAGGTCTCAGTCCTCCCTCCCTACGATTTACTTTATTAGATTTCCCTGTGACTCCATAATCATCTTCTTCCTTGTTCTATATCCTCTACCTTTACTTTTCCGGTTATCCAGTACCACAACGTGTAACGACAGTTTTGCATTTGGGCTTTTTTCTTGTTATATTTTAGAAGAAACTTCCTGACACTGCTCACTTCACTCATGTCTTGTTTAGCATCTGGAATCTGGAAATAAAGTACTACTGTTATCCTTACTTTTACTATTCAGAGCTAGTAATATGTTCCATCACCTATCCTAATCCTGTAGATTTTATACTGTAAAAAATCTTCCTACATTAACACTAACTCAGGCTTCCCTGAACATTTTTAGAGAATGCCTTGCAATAGAGCTAGGACATCATAACTGAGAGAAGAGTTTTAATCAAGAATTCAAGATCCATTAGTCTTTTGCCAGAATCTTTTTAAATGCCTTGTCTAAAAACTTGAAAGTCTTCCATATGAAAATGTTGGCACCCTTCACAACTAAATGGCTGCCTGGGAATATCTCCCATTCTAGCTGAAGTTTGCCAGCAAACACAATCTAATCACACTTCACCTTCGTGCTAGCAGACTAAACCTGGAACTGTAACTGAAAAAGAAATAAAATTTAAAAACCCTACCCCCATAATCTGACTATATACAACAGACTTGAAATATCATTATCTTGACAGTAACTTATCAGTAGACACTTCTGCTACACAGTATTTTCTAAGCTTTGTGTTAATAACTTCCATTCTTAGCTTTACTAGTCAATAATTTTTTTTATCCACTTATCAATGACATTGCATCTTTTTTGTGTATTTTTTTAGCAAGTGAAGTATCAAAACCAACTAATATTTGCAGAAGCTTAGAGCATATTTTCAGATTTTAAAACTAATGGATTATCATTTGTGTATCATGCTGATGATAATACTTGTTCATGATTCTCTTTTCATGGTGGATACATTTCTTACAGTATGTCCTCTAGTGATGCTCAAACAGCAAGTAATTTAAAAACCTGTCGTCTCAGCTGAGAAATTAATCCAGTTTTATTTCTGTTTAAAAACACAATGTAGGCAGTTTGACTTATATTTTCTCCTTTACTGTTCTGAAATGCTCAAGACTGATGCAACAAAAAAATGCATTCTTATTCTTTTGACATCAGCTGTTCTATGCTCTGTGATACCGTGCCTGTTTATTTTTTAAAGACAGGAAAGATAATTCAGTTTTACCTTGCTAAGCAGGATTTGGAACATGTGCAAGACTATATACCTAGAACTACTGACAGTCGTTTCTTGAATTTGTCACAATATGCTAATATTACCTACATAGCACACTAAGAATTTGTTTTACTTACATGATTAATGTGGTTACTCTTCCTCTTCTCTCGCACTAGAAAGAGGGAGAAAGAATGTGAATTTAAAGGTTTCCAAAATACAATCACAATTTACGTTCAATCAAGCCATTCTATTAAACTAGTCTTCTGAAGTACATGAGTATTAGAAGTTTCAAATTTGACTTTAGGTGTCTGGAAAAGTAGCTTGAGGGAGAAATACTAAGTTTCATCAAGCTAGTAAACCACATACTACTTCCAACTATCCACATCTGCATTTAGGAACTACTTCTACCCATTGCACTAAGAGAAAAACATCTCAGCTTTGAAAAGATGCTGTGCATCAGGAAAAACTGTATTATTTCAGATACCTCAGAAGTTCAACATCCAACAGCAACCACTTAGCAAACAGAAGTAAAAACATCACACACTGAACCTGCCAGACACACAAGGAGGAAGTGAGGTGCCCAGCATTTATACGTGTGCTCTCTCCTCCTATTAGACAGCAGAAGGTAAAAAGGTATTTCACTATACCAAAGATGCTGGCACAAGCTATGCCTATTTATCATATAACTGAACCGTGTTATCTGATCATTTTAAACTCTGTCAGCCTTTCAAAAAAGATTGTAAGGTTCCAGCTACAACAGCAGCAGTAAAACAGTGCTGTTAAAAGAGAGCTGAGAGTCACGTAGATGCAGCAAGCTATAAAAATGTGACCAGTCTGGACAGGTGACTTCTCAAAGTTTTTACCTCAGATCACTACCACTTGTTAGCAGGACACATTGCCCTAAATATTTAGAAAAACTAAGAATTGGAAGAGAGTATCAAAATTTTTTTTGTCTTTTTGCATAAATCAAAACTGTGACAACATCACAATAAGAGAGAACTTACGGAAATTAATTCTACTACTTCTATAAAAGGTTAACTAAAGAAGATCTAGTGAAATTAAAAAATAAATTATTCTGCCTGACTTGTCCATAAAAGTACCCTGTAAAAATAAATTAATCCAACTAATACAATAGAGAATAGTTTAACAGTTATCTCACCTAGCAGACCATTTTTCTACATGAACACAAGTGTAGATATTTCAATATGTTACGTTTGAAGAATACCGAATCATGTTTAAGAGTAATACTACCCCCAGCAAGGATGTTCATGTAGTTTGAATGTTATTTGCAGCATGGCTGAAAGGCTGCACAGTGAAGTTGCCCTACGATGTTCAAGAACTATGTCAACTTGCTAACTGCAACTTAACCAGCGCTCATCTAAGAGGTGTTTGAAATGTGCAGGTCAGATCCTCTGTCTGTTTGAAGACTGACCTTAAGAGGCCCTGAGGACAAGAGGCCTACATTGCCTTGGCATCATCTCTTCTGCAGAATCATGCTAGGGCTTGTTTCCACTGCTCACAGATTATCTGAGCATTGTGAAGTTGATACAACTGACAGTTTTACTACTTGCCATAAGACTCTGAATAGCAGGACTGCAACTGACAGACCTGTCAAATAATTCCACTTTTCTGTAGCAAAGATGTGCCACAGTAGAAGACTCACTGCAGCTTTCCATCAACATATCTAATCTCAAGTGCAACACTGTCTTAGGAAAAGCAGTGCTTCAAACAAGAACCAACTATAAAAGGAACAGAAGCATTTTTAAAATAGTACCTTAAACTCCTTTTTAGTTGCAGCTTCAAAATTTACTACTTTCAGAATTCTTTATTTATGCAATATGGAAATGCCTCCACTTCTGAACAGCATTTTGGAATGCACAAGCTATAGTAATTGTTCAAAATTGACTTTATTAGGTAAACAAGGGATCTGGAAAGAAACTGAAAAATCCCAATACAACCATGTAATTAAAATAAGGATTCAAGAATAATTGTGCTACTGAAACTATTCAAACAGTCTAAAACAGCATATTCAAAAGCAACTGAAACAGACTGATAGGTTAGGCTTATCATTCCTTACAGAAAACTGTCCTTTAATTTTTTTTTTTAATTTAAAGCAATTTTTAAAAAAGTCCTTGGTCATAAAAAACCCATCACTGCTTGAAGCTTGAATTACACTAGTGAAGAAAGCCTCACTCCTTTAGACTATTAGAATCCAGACTCTGAAAATCTCCTGATATTTAAGCGTTTAGAAGAACAAGTGATTTTAAGTGTTAAGTAAAACAGCATATGGTGTAAACATGCAAATAAGTAATCCCTATGCTTTGAAAGAATTAAAGTAATTTAAGTGTTCTTGAGCTGTACAATTAAAAGTAGGCAGATATTTTTCCCGTTTTTCTCCTGCCTTCTTTTAAATTGGGAAAAACTTAACTTACCATCTGTTTGAGACTTGCTCAGAAAAATTGTGCTTGCTCTGGGATGATCAGATGGATTAGATTCCAAGGCCAAATCTGAAACAGAAAGGACAAAAAAAGAGAGACCTTTAACAGAAGAAGATTATTACTTCAACGATTCCCACCCAGTCTTAAAATGCTCAGCTCGAGTGATGGCGACAAGATCAGAAAGACATAGAAAGGGCTATGTCTTTAAAGCAAAACTTTAGTTTTGCCAAGATAAATAGAAATCTAACATTTTCCCCTCTGAAAAAAAGCCTGTGGACTTATTCCTACTGCCATGAAGCTCTGAAGTAGCTTACAGTTTCCATCAAAACAAAATACGGAAAGGGAAATCTCAGAAAATAACATACATCTTCAAAACTCAGTATGCGCCCCTGCATGTTATGGTAGCTGCATGCGGAGCTTGTGCTCAGCAGAGGGCAGAAAGCTAGAACTTTATCAAGAGCATAATTAAAAACCAAACCAACATCCTCCAAAAAAAAAAAAAAAAACCAAACAAACCAAAAAACAAAAAACAAAACACCCAACAAAAGGACACTGCTGATCTTTCACTCTATGCTTTAAGTACCCAATATGGCAGGAAACAATCTCCGTGGTCTTATAAAATGTAACAAGTAACTTTTGCAGTGCTGATAAACATCAAAACATTGATCTTACACTATTACGTTCTTTTGGAATTTCAAATAAAACCCTGTACAGCTAATACATAATTACTGAAAAACAAAATGATTGCTTTAATCCTTTGCCACAATGATCCAGTGATGACATTAGATGAGGACATATTACTCCCTTAGATTAAGATGGGAGTGATCACTAGAAACTTTGTTGGTGAAACTAAACATCATGATGAAATTCTGAGATGCATTAGCTTTGACAGATGAAACAGCTGTTCTGAGGAAGTTACGCTACAGACACACTGATTTATGTGAACATATGAATGGAATAATCTAGTACCGAGATCCTGTACATCCTGGAAAGAGTAAATTTGCATCCATTTAAATTTGTCATTCTGATCTTCCTGTGTGCTACTTAAGCCATGCTAACCATGAAAGCATGCAAGCTCACAAACTTGCATGTTAAGTGTTTCAAGGTGATATGCCAATACAGTTGCCACACCCTTAAACAAAGTCATCTAAAAATCACCATCAACTTTTAATGAAAAAAAAAATCTTAAGAGGTTTTTATGCACTCAAGCGACAGAACTCTGGTTAAACAGCAGCTGAAGAATGCACAAACTGTCTTGATGCTGGAAGTCTTAACTATGGGAATGTTTTGTGCTACTGCACCTAACCCATAGCAGAGCCACAGCCCTTCTGCGTCAGCAAGGGAATGTAATTGCAAAAGTACGTGTGTCCCCAAGACTTCTCATTCCAGATTCCCACTGGTATGCAACATTGGTATCCAGACCTGGATGTTTTCCAAGTACTTGGCTTACACCATCACTGACCTTAGCCCAGCAGTGTTGCTCTAACACTGGTCCAGGATGCAGACCACCACAATTTTGAATCTCTATAAGTAAGGTAGCCAATGTCTGTTTAGGAACATAAAAATTGTTCAACAAGGAATTTCCCCCCTTCTCAAAAAAGGCAAGAGTCAGCTACAAAAGCAGACCATCTCAAGCAGTTTTTTAAAAGCTAACTTACAAAAACATTTCTATTTTCACTTTACTGTGCTCATTCATGGCACACAGTGAATAGATACCTGAATTCAATCATGTAGTTAAAATGTAAGAAGTCCTGGTTTAGAAACCCTAGAATGGAATTTGCCTTACAGCTCATACCTGAAGTATCACTAATACACATTTGATTCTCTGAAAATAAATCCAGCACACAATAGTATGCCATACTGGCACAATTTAACTACTGTTTGTAACATCTCAACAAAATAGTATAACTGTTGTTTCAAATTTGTCCACAATGTCTAACAAATAACTTATGTATCCTCAACAGACATAACAAGACTGCAATATGCAGATTTAAAATACAGACTATTATTATCAAGTTACGATGCAAACAGAGCAAACAACTCAGAATTTATTTATTTACAGTCCAGCAGCAACTTTTAGAATAACTGGATAAGTCAGCTTAGAAAGGACCTCAGGAGGTTTCTCGTTCAGCCTCTTGCTGAAAAGAGGGTCAGCTATGAGGCAGAACTAGGTTGCTCAAGGCTTTATCCAGTTGAGTCTTGAAAACCTCCAACGAGGATCCACAGAGCCCAGATCACCTTTCCCACTGAGGGGGACTAATGCCACAGAGCCATGGAACTCACTGTGGAATGGCAGGGAGGAGCATGCAGGACTGTACAAGACTTGCATGACATTCAGGGGAAGGCAGCAAGGAAGACTGGAGAGGAACAAACACAGGAAAACAGAGGGAAAAGGGCTACTGAATTCAGTCACCCCTAACACAGGACTTTGTGTTTCTCCTTGTTGAATTTCATAGGGTGGGTTCCTGAAGACCCCATCCTCCAGCCTATCCAGGTCTCCCTGAACGAGCGGCCCCTAGCACGTTGACTGTTGCCCAGTTGGGTATCATCTGCAATTTGGGCACACTCCATTGCCTCCAGCTCACTGACAAATGTTAAACAGGACAGGTGCTTTTTTCCCAGGAAGACAGTACAGGACAACGCCCATCCTCCCACACCCCATTAAAAATACACTAATACCTTGACTTCCTTAAGGTTTTGATTTACTTTGAAACTACAGGACTTGTTAATGCTCCCTTCTTTTACTGCTTTTGCCTCTTGTGCTCTGACAGTCCCTATATCCATGCTACTTAGATGTTACAAATCAGGCCTAGGGCTAAAAGCACTACAAGAATTAAACACATGCAAATATAACCAACTTTCATCCAGACAAGAAGGGTCTAAGATCCGCAGCACTGCAGGATGCAACAAGAGACACCATATTGATGGTCACACAAGTCAAACTTGCCCCCCTGAACCCAAGCAGACCCACTACATTCGAGGAGAGGAATAGCAGTGAAAGGAAAATAGACTTTACTGGCTCCAGTGCCACAGTGGCTCTGCCAGACACAAGATGCTTTCTGATGGACAAAGTCAGGTGTATCAGCACCCACAGCACATTAAATCCACAACACAGATTATACAACCAGAGTTATGGCATTAATGAGGTCCTAGACACATTGTGCAGCCCTGGTACAAAACCCCACAAGAAATGATCAAGACCAACTGTAGCTACAGTTCATATCCCAGAATAATGTGGCATTAACAGAAACAGTACATCTGCTTTTGTCTTGCAAGAGACTGCGAAGAAAGAAAGATGCATTTAGTAGACCTCCTCCAAGTAGCTTTCCCCTTCTAAGCAGATAGAGAATTTTGACTGTGCTTTCTGCACTGTTCTGCTTGGACAATGCTTTTTCCCAAGCAATGGAAAAATTAGTTATATGATTTACCCTTCCTAAACTGCCAGCCTTGCTCATGAAATGCCACAATTGCAACAGCAATACAGCTGATGAAGGAAGCAAAAGGCAAGAGGCAGATAAGGACATAAGAAGAGGCAAAATGGTAATGGACAACACAGCAAAAGAAAAGCCAGAGGAAGACATTAATCTGTCTGCAAACAATTTGACTCACAACCAAGCGTAACTCCTAATACTTCATCTTGGTAGCACTTATAAGTCCAAAATCAAGATATCTGGCCCTGAAAGTAAGGGTAAATCTTGATTAGGAGCTAGACCAGAAGAAGTATGACAGAAAGCTCAAGCTTCACAGAAAGTTAACAGAAAAAGAAAAAAAGTATGGTATGTCACGGGATGAACAAAAATAATGGGAATTAAAACACGCAGAAACAGGAGTGAGAGAAATGAGAGAAGCAACAGGATGACATATCAAGCAAGAAAACAACTCCAAAACATTTTTGTTTTAGAGGCTATCAACTCAATAGAAGTCAAAACACATTTTCTATCGGACCCCTCACACTTAGTGACAAAGAGGTGAGAAGGGCAGATTCCCATCAGAAATTAAGTTTGTGGCAGTGCCACAGTAAACATCACCACACTACAACAGCCCTCTACCTCCGAGAACTGCTTTAAAAATAGCCTTCCCCCTTATTTCTCTGCATCTCTCAGTGCCATTTACTCATGTGGTACCACCAAGCTTGTAGGAGCAACCCTGTCTCCAACTGGAGCAGAGAAGCCTGAACCCGCTTCCCTCTCTCACTATTCTCGTTTTAAAGAATCCCTTGCAGCTTGCTTGCCCTTCAGACAATCTCCGCTACAGCTGCTGCTGCTGTGCACTCCATGCACTCTTAAGAGCATACAGTCCCCCACAGGGCAGATCGTATTACTTTTAAAAGCAAGACTCTGCCCCTAGCTCAAGATCTTATGTCCTTTCCTCAACACAAAATCCACACGAAGACTTGACTTCTACTCATCTATGCCACATCAGAATGTGTCTGGGTTTTAGGAATTTCTAATGCTAGCTACTTATGTACTGTTAAACACACCTACACCTGTGATTTCTAACTATGAAGAACACATTTTACACACTGCATGGTGCGACACATCTTATCTCACGAATAAAGCTGACGATCAAAGATGTCACTGTTACTAAGTAGCAGTGCTTTGACAATTGCACTACTTTAGAACACTAAACATTGCATTTCCTTTAATAGTTTTAGCCTCATCCTCTGCTTTACTAGACAGCAGTAACATTTCTATACAGCACATATTTAAAGCATTAAATCATAAAATCATCTCTCTGCTGTAAATTAAGTTTCTTCCCTTGTGCAGTGGGTTACTAGCATTGAATAATGTTTGAGCTCCCCTTATATTTCATTACCTTACGGTGTGAAAATGTGAGTTACTTAACACCCTCAATAAAGATTTAAAAATCAAAACAAATTAGACTAACAAATTTGCCAATACATTTCAGAAAGTCTGTTATTCCTAACAACAACATAATGCAAAATGATTTGTTCTTTAAATTATGTTATTCTATTTCTATTCCCAAAAACTTTCCTAAAAGTTACAATTCTGGTTTCTAAATTCAACCTGCTTTGTTCACGCCTCACCAGCCACACTGAACACACCACAGAACCCAGCACACGTATGTTGTTCTCCGTTTGCCTTCTCCTTTTATATCCTCAGTTACCCACAGGTTAGTCTATCCTTTAAATGTTCCATGGGTGGCTTCTTCCCCAGATTTCAACAGAGTGACAGCACTTTGATCTCCTGATTATTCATGTTCAACAGAATACATCTCTCTTCCATAATGGGATAGACTCAAAAGATACAAAACTTGCTCTGTTTTCATAACTAATACAAGCAAATTTGAATACATAAAGGACTGGATCTGTTGCATAATGATGTGCTTTTAAACACAACCAGGTCTCAGAAAGGAACTCTATTTTCAGGGAGAATCTTGGTGAAAACAGTCTTAACCAACACTTGCATATGCATAGGTCCCTTAAAAACACTGCTAACTCACCAGAGGAAATAAACTCCTTATTTGAAAAAGAAAACAACTAAAACCAACCCACACAGTTGGCCTTTATTCACACAAAGACAGAATTGGTTGAGGTTGGAAAAGACCTCTTGAAGTCACCTAAGTCCAAGCCCCTGCTCAGGCAGGGTCAGCTAGAGCAGGCAGCCCAGGACTGTCAGTCAGGTTTTGAACACTTCCACAAACAGAGACTTCACAACCTCTCTGGGCAATCTGTGCCAGTGTTTGACCACGCTCATTGTTAAATTATTATTTCTAAAAATCATTACTTTACACAACACACACAGAAGGATGTTATAAAGCTATTTAAAATATCTCAGTTGTTGCTTATGGCACTACTATGAGAACAGCAATATCATTACCAAAACCCAGCACGTACCTAAGTGCACTGTGGTGTTTCAGAAGGCTGCAGAAATTACTTCAATACACAAAAAGATCTCTTAATTAAGAATGCATTATTTGCTCTTTTACCCCACACTCCTGACCTGGGCTGGTTCAACAAGAAACTGATACAGTAAGCATTTCAAATTTGCTCCTAAAATCAGAAGAATTCAGAAAGCAAAAGTATAGACCACCTATGAAATACTGTGGGCTAGCCAGGGTTCAAGTTTTCTATTAATTTCTGTGTGTTGAAAAAAAATCAATACAGTATGAGTGTTCTCGCATCTCTTAAACTGCAGGAGACTGCTATCACTGGCCTCCACTGCAAATCCCAACATGATCCTATTGCACCCAGTTCCCAGCCCCTGCTGAGGAAACATGATTGATGTATCTGTTCCACCAAAATACCTAGCCTTTCCGGGACTGAAAGAAGTGAAGTAGGCCTCCAAGTGTTTCCTGTTGGGTTCTAATCACTTCTACACATTTTAGTTAGGCAGAACAGCATGATGTCAGGAGTGCCCCAAATTCCACAGTGATGGCAGCACCAGCTGAAAGGAAGGAAAACGTCATGTCCCTAGGATTTTATGCTGGAACTAGAATGAAAACAGTAGTTCACAAGCTAGATCTTAAAAGTAACGATCATTTTGCTAAAGATGTGTATCTGTACTGCACCTAACATAGGGCCATTTAAAAAGATGAGGAAAAAAAATGGTTCCATGCTGTCCACTTTTTATTCCCCACACAGACCTTCACACATAACACAACTCACTACCATGAGAAGCTAAAGCAGAACTCCACAGCTCTAACTTTTTAATTGATAAGCAAAATTTTATAACTGTACACATTAAAGATCAACCAAATTTTACATTCCTAGATCCATGCTGATAACTGCAAGTGTAAGGAAAGCTTTTCCCATAAATAATTCTTCACATGCTCTCTGCCTTACTTCTCAAAATACATGGTTCAGAGAAACAAAATTCCAGTCTCATCCAGTGTCTGCAGGTAACCAAAATAAGATGTTTCAATTGCTCACATTAAGGCAAACTTCAAATTAAGTTGTGCTTTTATGAAAGTTCACAGTTTCATCAAGTTTTGTGCCATTCTAGGCACAAGCTCAAACAGTCACTCTTTACAGTGGCTTTGTGGATTCTCAGTTTACCTGCAGTTTTTTCTGTAAAATAACTATCTGCATAACAAAATATCTCCAACAGTTTTACAGAAGAGGTTTTTTTTATGTCTTTGAAAGAAACTGGCATTCAACAGTTTATTAGAGCCTGACTGACACGTTTGATGACAAGCCAGTGTTACTTTTCACACTGGAAAAAAAATCAACTATGTTTGATCACTGCAATGACTCAAGACCCTTTCGGAACTCCAAACAGAAGCATAGCTGCGCTATACACGCACAGCACACCAAACACTACAGAATGCTACCTGGTTGACAGCGGGATTTTTGTGTAAACTGTTGAAGTAACCCTGATATTTGCATCACCTGCAAGTATGATCTTCAGTTTTATTCATCTGTCTTTACTACACGTTTAAATAAAAAGCACTCAGCTGTTTAAGCCATTTGCGTCTTTGTCCCTTCAAGTGGAAGCATTCAGAGTTTTCATCTGAAAACATGATTTTTTCTAGTGAGTGAAATAAAAGTGCACATTCAAACTCTAGCTGTAATAAAGAAAAAATAGATTCAGCAGTCTCAAGATTAGCTTGTTGGCAAGGATCTACAGATCCAAGGTCTGGGGTCTTAATGTTTGGCAGCATTTTCCTCCTGCCTCTCACAGTAACCTCCTCCTACATGTGGAGGAAACGTCAGAAACCTTAATTTAATGTGTAATGCAAATATGGGAGGAGTAGGTTTTTGTGTTTTGTTGGCTCATGCAAGAGTCCATTCCCCTGTTAGTCAGCTTTTCAGTGTGACCTCACCACACTGATCGCACTTGAGAGAACAGATGCTCCCAGCCATAAAAGTTCTGTTGCTCTACAACATCTACCTTGACAGGAGGGAAAAGAGTAAGTCTCCCAAAGAAAGCCAGAAGAGGAAAGGATCCCAGACATAAGTTACATGGAAACCATAATAAAACAAGTAGTCAAGATGAAAATTAATTCAGTTTCCTCAATTCCCTAAATTTCATTAAAATCCTCAGGTTAGCCACATATTTCATGGAATAGAAGCACAGAATCATTTAGGTTGGAAAAGACCTTTAAGATCATTGAGTCCCATCAAAAACCGTACACTGATAAATCCCACTAAACCATGTCCTTAAGTGACACATCTACATATCTTTTAAATACCTCCAGGGATGGTGACTCAACCACTTCTCTGGGCAGCCTGTTCCAATGCTTGAAAATTTCCTTTCAATATTTCCCATTTCATGAAAATATCTCTGTTATAACAGCTGTTATACTGGAAGCCTGAAGAAACACTCACCAAACCAAACCAATTAGTTTCCCTCCACATGAGCTTCATGTATATGTGTTCCACATCAACTACTCTTAAAAACTTAAGGCTTACATAAACTCACTTGCTGCAGAAGTCCCCAAGATTTAGTGAGGAGAGAAAAGGATAGAGGTTTTCTCAGCAGTCAGAAGTACCCAAGCATAAGAACAAAAATACAGATACCATACTATGGTAATGAATTTCCATTCCCAAATCTGTAGGTCAACTTCATCATTGTTTCTGATAGACTTATTGATTCAGTCATTTCCACTACAGGCACTTTACAGATTATTTCATAAAGGTGATGACATTAGGCATCTTAAGCCAACAACATGGAAGGTATTTTAGGCTTGTAGAGAGTAAATTATTTCCCATTTGTCAAGATCACATACTATTTGTAACTGCTACAAATACCTTTATAATTAATTCCTGGTCAGTTATAGGAAAGAGATATTGAGAGTTCTGGGGAAAGAAGAGTGAGGATAAATTTAGGTGAAAAAACTCAGCCAATACAAGGAAAATGAGAGGGAACATCAGAACAGGGACCAGAGCATCAGCTGGTTTTCAGCTCCAGCTTCATATTTGTTTAACTAGACAACAGTATTTGTCAGCCTATGCAGAACAGAAAGGCACAAGAAATACCACAAGATGGTTAAGTCTTTTGTGCGCTGAAAACTGCTGGCATCAAAAAGCTGACTCCTCGCGAAGTGTTCATTCTTTTTTTTAATTTAACTTACTAACATTGTAACCAGGATTTAAAAACAAAACAAAACAAAAAAACACCAAACAGGAAAAAACCCTCCACCCACACGCTTGAAGTAAACTGGCATTATATAAGAAAGGACCAAATGAACAGTATTTACACCTTCTGCAAGAAATAAGGTTGATAGACAAGCTGTTAGTGAAATCAGATCACAGACAATCAATATATTCAAGTATCTGTTCATCTTCCAACACGGTTTAATAACTGCTGCATGCAGGCAGCTTGAAGCTTGCCCCTTTGAACATGGCACAGCCTCTAGAGAGCAAGGGGGCTGTTGAAAAAAAAAGTAGGCTCACAGGGGCTTGAAGAGTTATTCGAGGCACTAGTCTGTCTGAGCCTGTTCAGGTAAATCTCACTTACTTCACTCTCTATTTAACCCTCCTCTTCAAGGTCCCCTTCCTTTTGTTTTCCCATCTAACCTCTGTGTGACGACTGCATCCCACTCAGCACCTCTCCTGATTCCATTTGCTGTTGTGCTGATTGTCTCTTCCCTTGTCATTCTCCACCACCCAACCTGCAGTTTTTCAGGTGAAGGTACCAGGTCATTTTGTCCCACCAGTTCAGTGGGTCAACAACCTTCCCCTTGGTTCATGTGAATCAGGCAAACCTCTGCTCAAAACTGCTCTGCTTAGTGAACAGCAGTGGTGGAGGAAGATAACTTTCTCAAGTACAAACGAGAAAAGTCTGCCAAGCAAGGCCTTGTTCTAGTTTTATCCAAGGATCAAAGAATTTATGAAAAAGTAGATCTATGTTTAAACATAGGGATCTGTCAAGAAAGTGTCAGCCATAAGAAGTTCTCCCCCAAATAACCAGAAAAAAATATCACAGGAAAAAAGTAGCCCCAAATAAAGATTAGCGGACACTCATTTGGGAAACACCCCCCTCCCCCTCAAAAAAAAACCCTAAAACCAAAACAACAATAAAAAAAAAATCCTCACCACTCACCAGCACAGCCCAAATGGCACAGTAAGATCAAAGAGCTGCTATTTCTAAAAGCAGAGAGGAAAGCCTTTTTGGACAATTCAAACTGCTTTGGACTGTTGCTTGCATGCTGAAAGAAGAAACATTTAATGCTCAGCTGAACAGTCAACTAGCACCTTTACGTTCATTTTAGCTTTCCATATTTAACATTAACAGTAGACATGAACCTACTCGGAAGAAACTACCGTTTTCAAAGTTATGCTTATTCCTGTTTACTTAATACAACTTGGCTTAGCATATCAAACCACAAATGCAGACTTAGTTCTCATTCTGAAAAAGCATTCACTGAACAGGTTATGGCTCAGGATCTTGAGAATGATAAAATACAAAGTCATCCTTTAAATTCACTCTTAGCAGTGGATCTGACAATCCCTGCCCATTTGAATTCAACTTTTGTTGAAACATTACACCTTCAACTTCACAGTGTTCTACCTCCATCCCTCTTACCACTCCTTTTTTTTGTCTTACATAAATAACCACTTCATAACCTCCCCATTTTAAGAAAGGGAGATTTTTCTTGTTTAATTCCCATCTGACACAGACAGTGATGACTGGAAAGCCGTGCCTGCTATGCAGTGTGCTGGAAAAGCTACAGAATAACCCTCATTTAAAGAGCATAGACCTGTGAGGACCAAATTCCACTTGCTGCAAAAAAGCAAGACAAAACAATACAAAACAAAAAGTCCAACACTCAGCTGGTAACTTCTGCATTCCTGATACAACCAAAACATTTAATTTTAGCAAAACAAGTACAAAAGTACTAAGACAGACTTAAGAATAACAAACAACTTTAAGACAGAAATTTAAGGAATGAAGCGTCTCCATCACATCTGGATGCTAGCTTTCTGATATATTTAGCTGTGTTCTTAGAAACTCCTAGAACTGAGCAGCATGGCCCAAAATAGCCAAGATGATCTTCACTTTTTTACTCCCGTAGCTTTCTCTGCCACCACTCCTCCACCCCGGGTCAAAGTATTCAAGAAAAGGCCAGTTAGTAGGGGCACAGCCTTCTCCTATTGAAAAAACTGGCATCTTAGCTAGCCTATTATATCATACATTAAAATATTACAGAAGAAATATTTATCCCTCAAATTAAACTGCTGGACTACTTACCACTGTACCAACAAACCAACGCTCTGTAGCAGTCAACAGCACAGAAACATGTAGCCTGCTTGCATGGTTTGGGTATGCTGACGGCTTTTATACCCTAAAGTTAAGAGGGATAAGCACAGCTATCTGGTATATGCAAATGCCACATTTACAGATTTATTGTTTTCATATAAGGTCTTAAATTAAACAGAAAGAGGTATCACTTAAAATTTCATTATAACATCTGTTTCCTAACACTCGATTTCAGACTTCATAAATAGTGCTTTATGTTTTGAACTTAACTATTTCAATCCTACCCTAGTAGCAAGAAGTTTTACTTTTATTATTGACCGTCCAGAATTGCATTTTCATAAAGATATCAGACTGTAATACTTTTTGCAGCCCTGAACAGTTATATGAATCAGAAAAACTGTAGACAAATAGCATTTGTAGCAGATGTATTTCTCAAGCCATACAATAGTGACCAACATACCACTGTAAAAGTGATCTTTAAAATCACCTAAACACACACTGCTTACACAGTTCTGATTTTGGGATGACCTCCTGCCTCAAGACTAAAGTTTCCACAGCCACAAAAGTAAAATTTGTGATAGACAGCTACTATGTTATTCCTGGACTATGCACTTTTATTCATGTCTGCAAATTCAAAAAGTTAAATACTTCATTACTTCAAGGCCAGTTCTGACATCTGGATGAATTCATAATTAAGCCTAGTTACTTAGCACTGCTGACAAGTTCACACACTAAATATTCAAACAAACACAATTCTTATTCCTGAAAAGATTTATTTAGCTTAGGCGTTTTTGCTTATTAGAATCTTAAGATATTTTAGCTCCTCCTCCCTTAACAAGTATGGGAAAGTTGAGAGACTTCTGTAATACCCCCTTGCAAAAATAAAGTTTTATTTCTCCTGGACAGCAAATATAATTTCTCCTACTGCTGTACTGCACAGCTGTCTCAAAGGAGATGCAAGGGGCTGACTGTTCCACCTCGTTTCTGAAACAGCTGCAGAACATGGTGCTGTGCAGAACCATGCAAGTTTAATAATTTGATTTCTGAAGGTTTCCTCACACTCTTCTGTGGCCAGTTTCTCTCTGATAGACAAAAGTATTTCCTTAAGTTCAATACAAGTATGCAGGGCCACTGATAACTGTTATATGCATCGTACATTAAAGATATCAGACGTTATCTTTTTTCAACTTATTTCATATAGATGTGGTCATAATTGTAAAAAGTAATAGCAAGACACTTGTTAATTAAACTAAGTTTTGAATATCATAAGCTACTACACTGTGCTGTATGCTTACGGTACCACACAAACATACAGACTGACAGGAGCACTCCCAACCTGTTACATGTTGTCTCGGTAACTCGCTGCAGCACTAACCTGCAAGCTCTTCCCAGGCATGCCTGAAAAGCAGACGCATTACAGAGCAAGTGTGTGTGACATCAGTGCTCCAGGTATAACTGGAAGGAATCTGAACAGCAAACATGTACTTTCCTATGAGCTCAAGGAAAGCAAATTGGGAACACTGAGAGCTACATGACAAGGAACCCCTGTGTAAGGAGTCCACAGCTATACCGAGCACCCTGCAGAGCTAGATTATAAATTACCCATGTCCAGCCACAATGATGTCATATGCACACAATCTTCGTAATTCTGAATGCCCTTATTCCCCACACACCCTCTTCCTTCCTTCCTGTTCAACAGAGACTGGAAATGCAGCGGCTTTTCCAAACTGCCCGAGCATTACCACTGAGTCACGACTCCACAGTTAAAGAGAAACGAGCAGCCAGGCTCCCACCCCCACGGGAGCACTGGCGCTTCTGCCACGACTCCTTTGGGCTCCCCGACCCCTCCCTCGGCGGGCCGCGGGCGGCCAGAGGGGCAGCCAGGGACCCCGGCACGGCACTCCCCGAGCAGGGGGATCGGCCGCTCCTCTGCCG
>NW_010146280.1:0-5039 GCF_000699245.1 Pterocles gutturalis
TCCAAGGAGGGTTTGTGCTGAGGGAAGCGTCAGCTGGAAGAACTGCCCCTGGGTATTAGTGCTGCCATCGCCGGGCATTCAGAGGGGGGCACAGCACACACGCAAAGCTTTGATAAACAGGAAAAATGTCACCCTGGGAGAACTGCAGTGTGTTGATCGCCTGGCCCCTGGAAAGAATCTGAAAGAGAAATAAAAGAAAATGCTTTACAAATCAGGCTGTTCCCATTCAAAAGGGGTGAAGGATGCTTCCCAGAGCTGCGGGAACAGGCTGCTCCTGCCCTGCGTGTGCGAGGAGGTGCGACGGAGCGGAGGGGCCAGCAGCCACCTCCTGCAGCGGGAAATACCGGGGGAGCAGCGTGAGAAAGCACCGGCAGCTGCACTCCGCTGGGTTAGTGGCACGTTCGTTAGCCGCACGTTCATTAGCCATACACTAAACCCGGGGGGAAATAACCGTCCTGCCAGGCTGGGCAAGGGGGAGCGCGGTTCCCAATGGCCGGGAGCCGCTACCACTGGAGGGCAACAGGAGACCAGCGCATCCCCCGCACCCCCGAACCTGCGGTGGGCCTGAAAGGAGCACAAAGGGCGAATGAAATCCCCCCGCTGTTGCAGAAGAGGTCTGCTGGGAAGCTGAGCTGGGCAGAGAGCTGAGGGAGCTGCAGCGTGCCAGGGAGCTCAAGCCCTAATTGGCCTTTTATGTGTTTTCTTCCCTGTATTATTTCCCAAAAAAAGTTTCTAAATCCTTCTCCGAGCTGCGTGTTATGTTAATTCTGGTTTAAGTGGAACAGCATGGTGCCCTTAATTATTTTTTTAAAGGGTCTAAAAGCTCAGTTTGATGCCTGAATGTCCTCGTGCCTCCCAAGCAGACGCTGTTACAGCCTCCCCTCTCGCTGCTGCTGCAGGGAGGCAGATAATGCCCCAGAAATCCAGAAACAGCGCATTCCTGGCAGCAGTCGGCGTCTTCTCTTTCAAACACAGACTTGCTCCATATAAACCCTGGCTCCCGGTGTGCTGTCAGTGGCCACTGAGGCATGATTTCCATTTCTGCAAACCGTGAAAACCCAGCTAGGAAACACGGTGGCACAGCCACGCTCTCCAGTTCTCTGGGGCTTTTCGAGGATCTCAAAGCCCTTTGGAAATGGGAGCCAAGCTCTAAGTGTGTGTTGCAGAGGGACAGAAATAAGTCCGAGGTGATGCTTGGAAGCGTGGGGAGATCCTGGAGCTGGGCATGTGTTCCCAGGGTCATGAGCTCATTCTCATGCCTGTTCTGCTGGCACAGCGCAGTGGCACTCGGATGAACAGGGAAAGAAGTCATGATGCAGCGTTTTGGTATTAAAATGAATCAATAAATAGCCCGTGACCTGAGTGCAGTGCACTAGGAGGACACTGTAGTTTGGAGCTGTTCATTTCTTGGTCGAGGTCTGGCAGCTGGTCCTTGTGCCGCGGCGGGTGAGCTGTAACGTCGTGGGCTCTCCGCAGTACAGGCAGGAGGGAGATGGAGAACACGGGCAAGCGAGCAAGTGCTAACTCACAAACATGCAGGGAAACAAACAAAACCACAGGCAAACCATCTTGTTCTTGTAAACGCTGAGCATCTCTTCTTGGTTTGTTCTCTTTTCCCACGACATGCTTTTGTCAGTGTCATGAGAAAAGTGGTGAAAATTCCTAATGGCAAAACAAAAATCAAAGAGGCCAGCACGTCACGCCTGACGCAGGGGCCGGGCCCATCCCTGCTGCCAGGATCCCTCTCCAGCAGAGTCCCACCAAAGGGCTCCTATGCAGAGGAGGATGCTGGTGTTACCTGGCAGAACCGGGATGCTGGTAAGGCAGAACGTGAGATGCCCAAAGTCCTCCAGAGTGGTGGCACTGACACGCAGGTTTCCCATCCTGCCTGCCGTCGTCATGCCTGGAGTGGCAAATCTTCCTCCGTTATAATCTGTGGAAGCTCTGACCCCAGGGGACATCTGCGAGTGATAGCCAGAACAACCGTGGAAGTGCTAATGATCTGCTCGCTGCTCTGTCTCTCTCCAGGACAGCTTGTCTGCCTCCCAGGAGAATCCCCGCAGCTCCATTAGAGTCCATTAGCAGCTTCCTTTCCTTTACCCTTGAAGTGAATTTCGTGCTGGTGAAAGGTGTTCCCGTGGCAGTCCTGGAGCTGGACAAAAAACGGGTGTGCCCGGGACCAGGGGGCTCGCCGCAGCCCCACCGATGCTCTGCCGCAGGAAGGAACCGCGGGGGCCTCTTCTCCTTCCTTTTCCTGCAGGTTTGGACAATGGCAGAGGCGAGGACTTGAAAGAGAAGGAGCGATGGGTTTTCCCGCATCGAAACCAAGAGGTTTTTAACAAAGTGGTGTCTGCTGGGTTATTGCTGCAGAGCCGCAGAGCGGAGGGCAAAGCCTGAAAGGACCGTGTGGGACAGGAACGGAGGGGACTCGCACTGAGGGCTTTGGCCGGGACAAAGTGATGCCTCGATGCCTCTTTCACTGAGGAACAGCCCAGCCTGGAGCCCACAGGGGGACCACGGGCAGGGCAGGTGCCTGTCCAGCCCAGGAGCCCCGTGGCCTCGGCACCAGGCAAGGGCATGGCCGGCCAGGGCTGCGGCGTGGAGAAAGCACGCCGAGCATTTGACCCTGCCGTACCCTGCGCTGCGGATGTGAACAGCCTTCCGTAAATATCAGAATGCTTTCGGCGTGACAAGTGTCAGCAGCTGTGAGTCAGCCCTTTGCAATGCTTCCCATCAGACAAACCATGGTTTCATTGTCTCCGGGTCCCCTGGAATGTCAGCCGCGCAGAAGCCCACCCCAGCAGCCCGGCTGCTTCCCTGGGCTGCAGACAGGGGCACCGCCGGCACCTGGTGAGGTCCGGACGCAGCGATGCGTGCTCAGGCTACAGGGCATCCGAGGGGAAGATGCCCCTTTCCAGGTGGCACTTGTGCACTTTTGTGCATGGCCAGCGTGTGGCTCGATGTGGCAAACGGATCCTGAGAGCACATCCCGACTCTGCTGCCGGGGAGATCTGGGAACAGTTGCTGCGAGAGCGCTTGATCCTCAGCCCCCCAAAGCTGCGGCAGATTTCCGTGGATTTCAGCCCTTGTAAGAGGGAACGTGCCCGTGCCGCTCAGTGCACAGCTGCAGAGAGGGAGCTGCACACCCTCAGCGCTGCCCTGTCCCGCTCAGCCCCTGGCAGCTCTCCAGCGCCGAATGCTTCTCACCTATCTCACCATCCTTGCCCTCTTTATCCCAGTAAACCCAGAATAATCGGCCTATTCTTCTCCAGCCCTTTGCTGCTGCACCCATCCGGAGGCCCTCCTCACGCCTTGGCTCTACCTTTCCCCTTCCTGTGCCGCCCTCCGTTCGTTCCCACTCACTCCTGCAATTAGCAGTAAGAGCTGTAATTAGCACCGCTGGCTGTGCCCAGAACCCTCTCCCTGCGCTCACTGCAGCAGCATTTACAGGTTTTTCCGTTAACAAATATGGGTGCAATTCACCGGAGCTGCCAATCCCTATCGGGTGCTGGCTTGGGGCACGGCGGCGTGAGCAAATAGCGCAGACTGGGGAGAGGAAAAGCCGGTGTGGAAAGCAATTGTTCCCGTTGACTTCACCTTGATAACAAAGACGCCAACTGCAAGACAAAAGCCGTTCCACGGTTCCGTGCCCTGGGGTTGCAGGAGTCTCATTCCTGGAAATGGGAAAATTGGTGGTAATGGTTTAAAATGCAGCTCTGAGGTGGGAAGGATAGTCTGCTGCTCGGGTGGGGTGGGAAGAGCTGGATTTCATTTCCTTTCCTTCTTCCACCCACCATGAACCTCCGGCAAATCTCTTACCCTAGGGAATAAAACTTTTCTGTGATTATTTAGTTGAAAGCTGTCAGCAGCTACAGCTCAGAGGTTTAACGTCTCTGCTCCTGCCGTGCTGTCAGTGCGCAGAAATGCTTGTGAGAGGCCCCAGGAGCGCAGAGGAGCGTGCAGGCAGGCTGGGATGCCTCCATCCCCGCTCTGCGCTCCATCTGCAGGCTTTGAGCCCATCGCACCACACCGTGGGCCCGGCTGGGCTGGGTTTAGGGACCGTCACGCTGGGTTTCCTTACGGCAGTCACAGGGTGAGCAGCCCACCTGATCATCCTTCCCCAGATCTTGCGCGTAGCTGCCCGCGGCACACGAGATGCTGACCCTGAGCCCAACCACACCGACCGCAGGGTTTTGCCCGGCACGAGGGTGAGTGATCCCTCGTGGCCACGCGTGGGTTTCGCCAGTGGCTTGTGCCAGCGGCTTCTCTGCTGCCTGGCTCTGGGGCTCCCGGGTGGGTCACTGCAGGGCCGGCCCCGGGCAGAGCGGTGTGACCCAGCAGGACCCTGCTGGCGGAGGTGGCCTCCAGGGCCAGCACAGGGCTGGGGTGGCTCCTTGCAAGGTGATGGCATCGCTCGGCACAGGGTAAAACCCATCTCTGCTGGAGAGCCAGGTGGCTCCGTGACTCATCCCGTGTCTCACATCCATGTGGGATTGTTCATGGTTGGATCCGGGGCGGATCCTAGAAGCATCTTTCTATGGAAAGTTTTGGGCCGTGACGTCTCAGCGTCTGACGGATGGGTGCCACCACGTGGGACAGCCTGTGCCGCCTGCCCTCCTGCAGCGTCACACACCGCAGCAATGGGGAGGCATTTATTCCCCAGGTGAGGTTTCCTCGCTGGAAATAATCTGTTAAAAGCTGCCTCAGGAAAAGGGCTTGCTGTTAAGAACAGAAGAATCCAACCTCTAACTCTGCAGTTTTGAGAGCAAAATGCAAGCTGCAGATGCGTGTGCAGAGAGCTGTCCTGGGCTCTTTTGCTGGCTTTTATGTCCCCAACCCCAGAGAAAGCAAAGATGTGCATCCTGGGTGACAGCGGCTCGGGAGACTCCGGTATGTGCTGAGAAATGTCCACAGCGCCCTTTGGGGCAGGGAGCCTCTGGATGCTGGTCTTCTTTTGGGCTTGTCCCAAAAATAGCTCATTGGCACACAGTAAACTACCAGCATCACATGAAATCTTGATTTCAGTAAAGCATTTGACA
>NW_010146281.1:0-4669 GCF_000699245.1 Pterocles gutturalis
AACCCTCCCCCCGGCACTGCAACCCTCCCTCTGGCACTACAACCCTCTCCCCGGCGTTGCAACCCTCTCCCCGGCATTGCAACACTCCCTCCAGCACTGCAACCCTCTCCCCCGCGTTGCAACCCTCCCTCTGGCACTACAACCCTCTCCCCGGCGTTGCAACCCTCTCCCCAGCACTGCAACCCTCCCTCCAGCATTGGAACCCCCTCCCTGGCATTGCAACCCCCTCTCTGGCATTGCAACTCTCTCCCCACCATTGCAACCCTCTCCCCACCATTGCAAGCTCCCCCCAGCCTTGCAGCCCTCTCCCCAGCGCTGCAGTTTGCGGAAGGCTGCCCATGCCCAGGCTCAGACTGCGCTGGGGCAGGTTTCTTTGAACAATCAGAGCGGCTGCAATCCCGGCTGGAGCCACGTCTCTCCGCAGGTGCTGGAAGCAGTGGGGGCACCAGTTCTGCAGGGTGAGAAAAGCCCAGGCGCAGCCCCAGCGCTGGGTTTGCTCTGGGGGTCTGGGTGTGAAACACGAACATCCCTCACGCCTGCAAACCCCTCAGTGTCCTGGGGCTAAATGCAGCAACACTAAATGCACCAACGCTGAATTCCCCAGTGCCTCGATGCTAAATACCCCGGAGCTCAGTGCACTGATGCTCAGTGCACTGGTGCTAAATGCTCCAGGGCTAAATGTAGCAACACTCAATGCACCAGTACGTAATGCACCGATGCTTAATGCACCAGTGCTGAACACACTGATGCTCACTTCCTCAGATCCTAAAGGCATCGATGCTGAACACCCCAAATGCTAAATGCCCCAATGCTAAATTCCCCCAGTGCCTCGATGCTAAATACCCCAGAGCTAAACGCCCCGATGCTTTACGCACTGATGAGAAACGCCCTGGTGCTGAATGCAGCAACACTGAATGCACCGATGCTTTATGCCCTCGTGCTAAATGCTCTTTTGCTAATTTCCCCCCTGCCTCGATGCTAAATACCCCGGCGCTAAATGCCCCAGTGCTCAATGCCCTGATGCTAAATACCCCGGCGCTAAATGCCCCAGTGCTCAATGCCCTGATGCTTTATGCACTGATGAGAAATGCACCAAAGCTTCATGCCCCGGTGCTAAATGCCCCAGTGCTCAATGCCTGCTGCTAAATGCCCCGGTGCTAAATGCACAAACATGAAATGCACCAGCGCCTGATGCCCTGATGCTTAATGCCCCAGATGCTAAATGCACCGATGCAAAATTCCCCCAGTGCCTCGATGCTAAATACCCCAGAGCTAAATGCTCCAATGCTCAATGCACCGATGAGAAATGCTCCGAGGCTTCGTGCCCTGCTGCTAAATGCTCTTTTGCTGGATATACCGGTGCTAAATCCCCCGGATGCTAAATGCATCGGTGCTAAACACCCCGAACGCTAAATGCCCCAATGCCTAATGCCCCAGTGCTAAATGCTCTTTTTGCACCCATGCAAAATTCCCCCAGGGCCTCGATGCTAAATACCCCGGAGCTAAATGCCCCGATGCTTTATGAAAAAAAAAAAAAAAAAATCATTGCAACCAAGCGCAGCCGCCCCATTTTGGGAGACCCCCACCATCCTGGAGCTGAATCCATTTCTGCACTAACTGGGGGGATTTAACGAACCCAGAGGCGCTGGGGTCCCGCGGCCCATCCGGCACCTGGTGGGATTTTCTGCTGGAAAATAGGGGCTGAGTCATCCCCATATGGATCCTATAGGATCTGCACAACCCGTCATCGTTAAGGGTGGGAAATGAAGGTTTTAATTGCAGGGAGGTGAACACAGCACCCCGAATCCCCCCCCACGATGGGTCTGGGGGGGTGGGATGGATGGAGAGGGGCTGGAGCTGGACCCCGAGCGGGGGGAAAGGGCGACTTCTGCTCTGGGAGCGAAAATCAGCGGATTTGGGGCAAAAAAAAAAAAAGAAAAAAAAAATCCACTTCACCCTCAACCAGGCAAAATTGGGCAAAAAAATCCCCATTTGGAGCATCCAGGAGAAGGCAGCGGTGGGGGGGGGAACTGCGTCAGGCGGCGATTTCCTTTGGAAAAATACCCGAAACCGAGAAACCCCCAAAGGCGCCTCGAAATATTTACGTAACCTCGGTCGCTCCCTTCGCCTTTTCCTTCTCCAAAAAGGATTTTATTTCAAAAAAAAAAAAGATCACCTTTCCCCTCCCCACCAAAAAAAGCCTTTTTTCAGCCCAAAAGCCTTTTTTTCCCCAAAATGCCTTTTTTCCCCCCAAAAAATACTTTTTTTTAAAAAAAACCCTTTTATTTTCTCCCAAAAAGCCTTCTTTCCCGCAAATAATTTTTTCCCAAAAAATTATTTTTTTTTCCAAAAAAAGTAGTTCTTTTCCCCTAAAAAGCCTTGTATTCCCCGCCAAAAAAAAATTTCCCCAAAAAAACCCTTTTTTTCCCACAAAAAAAAGCCTTTTATTTCCCAAAACAAAGCTTTTTCCCTCCCAAAAAAAGTTGGCTTTCCCCAAAAAGGCCTTGTTTCCCAAAAAAGTGCCTTTTTTTCCTGAAAACAGCCTGGTTTTCCTTCAAATAGCCTTTTTCCCCAAAGAAATGCCTTTTTTCCCCAAAAAAGCGCCTTTTGCTTCCCAAAAAAGTATGTTTTTCCAAACCAGCCTTTTCTCCCCCAAAAAAAGCATTTTGTTTCTGAAAAAAGTACTTTTTCTGCTCAAAAAAGGCCTTTTTCACCCAAAATGCACCTTTTTTTCCTCCAAATAACCTTTTTTCCCAAAAAAGCCTTTTATTTCCCAAAAAAGCAGCTTTTTCTGCCATAAAGCCTTTTTTTTCAAAAAAGTGCCTTTTTTCCCTAAAAAGTGCCCTTTTTTTTAAAAAAAAAGGTTTTTTTCTCAGAAGAAGTATTTTTATCAAAAAAGCACCTTTTTTTTTCTCCAAAGAACCTTTTTCCTCAAAAAAGCACCTTTTATTTCCCAAAAGTGCCCCATAAAGCCCCTTTTTCCAAAAAAACACCTTTTTTCACTAAAAAGCATCTTTTTTTTTCCCCAAAAAGCCTTCTGTTTCCAAAACAAGCACCTTTTTTCCTCAAAAAGGCCCTTTTTCTTACAAAAACCCACCTCTTTTCCTCCAAGAAGCCTTTTTTCCCAAAAAAACCCCCTTTTTCCCCAAAATGCACTTTTTTCCTCTGAAGAGCCTTTTTTCCCAAAAAAGGGCCTTCTATTTCCCAAAAATTGCCTTTTTCCCCCCATAAAGCTTTTTTGTTTTAAAAAAAGCACATTTTTACCCTAAAAAAAAGCCTTTTTCCCCAAAAAAGGCCTTTTGTTTCCCCAAAAAAGTGCCATTTTATCCCCAAAAACTTTTTTTCCCCAAAAAGTGCCTTTTCCCCCCATACACCCTTTTTATTTTCAAAAAAGAGCTTTTTTCCCCTAAAAAGTGTACCTTTTTCCAAAAAATGCCTTTTGTTTCCCCAAAAATGCACTTTTTCCCCCAAAAAAGCCTCTTTCCCCAAAATTCAGCCTTTTATTTCCCCCAAAATTTCCCTTTTCCCCCCACAAAACCTTTGCTTTTCCAAAAAAAGTCACTTTTCCCCCTCAAAAAGTCTTTTCTCCACAAAAAGCCCTTTTTCCCCAAAAAAAGCATTTTTCCCCCCAAAATACCCCATTTCTTTCTCCAAAGACCCTTTCTCCCCCAAAACCCTTTTTTCCCCAAAAAAAGCACTTTTTCCCCTAAAAAGTGACATTTTTCCCAAAAAAGCCATTTTTTCCCCAAAAACACCATTTCCCCCCCAAAAAAAGCTTTTTTTCCTCC
Organism: Pterocles gutturalis; assembly: GCF_000699245.1. NCBI lineage: Eukaryota > Metazoa > Chordata > Aves > Pterocliformes > Pteroclidae > Pterocles > Pterocles gutturalis. The sequence continues at coordinate 3,789 of NW_010146281.1, forward strand.
CAAGAGCCTTTTTTCCCCAAAAAAAATTCCTTTATTTCCCAAAACCCTCTTTTTTCCCCCAAAGCACCCTTTTTTGCCAAAAAAGCACTTTTCCCCCTAAAAAGTGTCATTTTTTCCAAAAAAGCCATTTTTCCCCAAAAACACCATTTCCCCCCCAAAAAAAGCTTTTTTTCCTCCCAAGAGCCTTTTTTCCCCAAAAAAAATTCCTTTATTTCCCAAAACCCTCTTTTTTCCCCCAAAGCACCCTTTTTTCCCAAAAAAAGCACTTTTTCCCCTAAAAGGTGTAATTTTTTCCAAAAAAAAGCCATTTTCCCCAAAAACACCATTTTTCCCCCCCAAAAAAGCTTTTTTTTCTCCCAAGAGCCTTTTTTCCCCAAAAAAAATTCCTTTATTTCCCAAAACCCTCTTTTTTCCCCCAAAGCACCCTTTTTTCCCAAAAAAAGCACTTTTTCCCCTAAAAGGTGTAATTTTTTCCAAAAAAAAGCCATTTTCCCCAAAAACACCCCAAAAAAGCACTTTTTCCCCTAAAAAGGAACATTTTTCCCAAAAAAGCCGTTTTTCCCCAAAACCACCATTTTTCCCCCCAAAAAAAGCTTTTTTTCCTCCCAAGAGCCTTTTTTCCCCAAAAAATTCCTTTATTTCCCAAAACCCCCCTTTTTTCCCCAAAAAAGCACTTTTTCCCCTAAAAATGTCATTTTTTCCAAAAAAGCCATTTTTTCCCCAAAAACACAGTTTCCCCCCCAAAAATGCATTTTTTTCTCCCAAGAGCCTTTTTTTCAAAAAAAAAAAAAATTCCTTGATTTCCCAAAACCCCCGTTTTTCCCCCAAAGCCCGTTCTCCCCCTTTCCGCAGCCGCTCCCGGGGGTCGGCGGATATGAGGC
>NW_010146281.1:4764-5016 GCF_000699245.1 Pterocles gutturalis
CCCATCGGAAAATATCCGGCTCATTGTTGGCGGGGCTGAGCCGTGTCCGTGCTTTGTTCCCGCGGGATTTTTTTTTTTTCAAACTGGTGCTTTTTGTACCTGGGGCAGGAAATTCCCAGCCCTGCGCTGGGGGCGGTGAATGGTGCCCCCGCTGCGGGGAACAATGCGGGGTCGGGATGAAAAAGGATTTTGGGCTCCGGTTCCCCGGAGAGAGCCGGAATTCCAGCCCATCGGCATCATCGTGGCGTGACG
>NW_010146282.1:0-12350 GCF_000699245.1 Pterocles gutturalis
ATTTTAAAAAAAGCCTTCACAAATAGCCATCATCTTGTTCAGAAACAATGTTGAATATTTCAAGGTGTTGTTCTAATTGTACTGCTGTCTATTTTAGATCACTTTTGGTTAGCAAAACTATCACCAACAGGCCTTTTTATTTCCCTTTTTTTAATACCTAGAGATTAACTGTTCTGTGCTGAGTACAGATATGACCCTCTTCTATCTCTATTCAGATCAAAATATGCATAGCCCTGAAACAGAAAGGTAAAGAGGTTTTTTATTTTTATGTTTTATATGGCACTGTGTGAAATGTAATATTCTAAGGCCATTTCTTGCTCACCTTAATTATGGAACAGTAAATTAATATTCTGGAGGTCCTTTTATTGAGGCTTACTTTGAAATGCAATGTAAGTGAGATACTAATCAAAAACGAACTCAGAAATACTTTCACCTTCAAATAGAAAGGTATCTTCTAAACATAAAAATGTTCAAAAGTCTAATTTCATATAAGACAAGATAAAATGTAAAGGAATTAAAACACGATAATAATGTCACAACCTGGGAGAAGGAAAACAAAATAAAGGAAATGTACATGCGAAGGACATTGCATTTTTTTTTTTCTGTTCTCCTTGTGATAATTTTTGTCTTCCCAGGCTCTTTGACAAAAGTTTTAAAACATCACTTTGTAAACACTCTGAAATTTATTCTTTGTGAAAGGTAGCATGTTAAAAAAATCCCAGGAGCTTGCATGTTATTGAGTCCATTTCCAGCCTGCTTTTTTCGTTCACAGTGTTGTGAAACAGTTAAAAATAAAATTAAAGCCATTTCTATTGTAGATCATTAACTTTTATTAAATTAGACTTGAATTATTTATGATCCAAACTGTTTGATCTATACTATATCTGTCACGGATGGAAAAAAAATCTGGATGGCTGAAACGTTATCACTGTTTTAAAGAAATCAGAAATCTCTCCAAAACGTAACAAGCCCTCATGCTGTTTGAGTGTTAAAGACTTCTGTGCTAAATACCAAGAGGAGTCTGTGTTGTTTCTCAGATCTGGGTTCTGTGTTTGGATTGCTGAATTAGGTGCAAAATAATTGGCATGAAATAAAATTGAATATACATCTGAAGAGCCTCCTGCTCACATTTTACAAGCTTAGTTAGTATATCTAGAAAAATATGTGAAATACGATTTTTTCCACTTCTGATAAACACCATTTCTTGAAAACAAATACCTTCTTATGATTCATAAATTCAGCTATGTAACTGTACACCTGTGATAGGTCAAGTGCAGGCCAGAATATTCACTTAATAAAATTCAAATATCATTACATAAAAGTTAATTATATGAATTAGAAATTAGTCTAATTTTATTATGTCATTTCAGGATGTGGTGAAGGAAACAATATAGTCAAAATCACTTATGCAGTGGTATAAAAGCTTGGGTAAGTCCCTCTGTCATTAAATATAACATGGAATGATTACCCATGAGATAAACTCCATGCATTTCATTACTTTGAGATAAACAAGTTCAATACATGGCATGACAAACTAAAATGCTTAAATTTATTATTTTCATCCTATAACACTGTCCCGGACAGACTTCAAGTTCATCCCCATCTGACGTACAGGATAAAATCCTGTTCTTGGGGAAATCTTTGTCTCCCATGGGAGTCAATCACTGCCCCCCTGAGTCATAGAATCATAGAATCATTAAGGTTGGAAAAGACCTCAAGGATCATCAAGTCCAACCCAAATAGTCCAGCCCTTAATAGGTGGTCCTGTCCCACTCAAACCCATTCTGGACATCAAACACCAATCAGTCCAGCAGCCATACCCATCCACACCCAAGGGCTGTCCCAGCAAGAGCACAGCCTTTGCAACAGCACAGCCTCAACCAGGACACGCTAATGATTGCAAACATACATTTGAAAATTCAGTGCCACCCGGAGCACACAGGGAAACTTCAACACCTTAATCTAAGCAAGTGGTAAATAATGCCTGTTTGCAGAGAAGCGGTGTCTCCAGCCCAAAAGTTCGTTCTCACAGCGACACCAGGTTTGGTGCTGGGGAGGGCCCGAAAGCTGTGACATGGCAATATTTAGATACTGAAAGGGGTCTGTGGGAGGCTAGCAGTTTGAAAGCTGCAAATCTTTTCCTGTGAATACTTTTTTTCTTGTGGGAAACTGGCTCTCCCACAGATTATCCCATACTTAGAAGAAAGGAATATTCAAGTATATTAATTACAAAAAACTCTCTTGAGGGTGGGATGAAGTATGCTCTCATTTACTGAAGGTTCAACTTTAAAGTCACATAAGATTGTTGAAAGTTAAGTCGCCTTTAGCTGGCTCTCTTGATGATGTGTTTTTTGGTTTTTTTTTTGCTCCAGTTACCTATTTAATAATGCATCTATGCATATATCACCCCTATTATTAATAGTAAATGTGCATTTCAACATGTCAAGTTTTCCTAGCACCACTTTTGCAATTTTTTTTTTTTTATATAAAAAAGCAAAGGCATTTCCTAGGGCACATGCTGCCAGACACCCAGCATTTATCTTATCTTAGTTGATGACTTTCCTTTTATCCTGAAATGATTTGACAATGACTCTATGATTTCCTGTACAAATTACCCTTTGAAAGTGGCAGTGGCGCTTGGCAGCGATCTTCACTTAATTACTGAGTGGATTATTAGCATACGGCTTTTTTTCACCCCTTCATTTCTTTATATCTTCTAGATTGCGCTGACAGTTCCCTTTCACTGCATGCTTTAACTCACTGAATACTAAACATTATGCAGATTGCAGCTGAGAAGTACCCAGTCTACTCCAACCCTCTTCCCCCACTGTCTGTGCTCTACATCAGCCCTCCTTGAAGGAGAGTAATTTATAGGTCAGAAATCAATAGTGTGTCTGGGAAGCACATTTGTGGGTTCTCTGCTTTAGACTGAACAGAAATTAATGTTTTAAATAAGTGCTCGTCCTAGGAGGTAGCAAGCTGCATTCTTTCTTTTTGTTTCATTTCTCTTGAAATAGTCTTCCCTATTAGGTGCTTTTTTTTTTTTTTTTTTTTTTTTTTTTAAATTCATCATGCTAACTGTCCATCATTCCATAGCTGAAACACAATCATTTTTCCTCCCAGCCAAAACCTCCACAGAAGGGTCCTGTTAAGCTGAACTCCTTTGTCAGACATACATTGTTATTTATTATTTGTTGGTACAAGACAAATGTGAATGATAAATCACAAAGATTTCCTCCTTGCTTTCTCCCTTTGAGCACTCTTCGGAGGCTTGGACACTAAGTAGCGTACTCTTGCATACATGTCAGGATTTCTCCAGCCACTTCTGCTTTGTGTTGTTCATCTGCTGTCTGTAGGAAGCCCATGCTGCACTTCTTTGCTGAAGAAGGTCCAAACTGGATGTCTTCCTGGGTGCTGCCTTCCCTGGTTTTAGTTAGGTACCAATGAAGATAGATAAATAGCTTTTTCTGGTTTGTCTGGTACCTTGGCTGTGAAGGCAGGTGCTGCTGGAGACACACAGTCCAGCTTTCAGAGATGTAGGTGACCTGTTAGACAAAACTGGCTTTGTTTCACTTTCATGAAAAGTCTTGGGATTTGGAAAAAATTGTCATCCCAAAATAAAAGACAAAAAGCTGGTTTCCTCTCAAATGGAAATTCAATACATTAAACATATTAAATTCAATGTATTAAAATACTGGTTTACCTGTAAGCTATGAGGCTTCCAAGAGCTGTACTTTCTAGGAACCTCAGCAGACCAAGCTGGCAAAAGCCTGGGAAAGCCGCGTGGGCAAACGGTCAATAAAAGCTCCAAGTTAAAAGATCACATAGCACATTTTCTTTACAATTTTCCACTGTTCTGTGGGAAGCTTTGTGAGAACAGGAATATACCTATCACCTATTTCTATTTCAGGAAATCTATATTTTTCAGAGGCAACGACTGCTACTGAAAATCCCCTTCACTACTCTTAAGTTTGATGTCCTTCAGACTCACTCTCTTTAAAACTATCTACAGTCAGTAAGTCAAGCCTCTGCAGTCAGTAAAGCACCTGAACTTCTCGTAGGGCATCTTAGCAATGCCTGTCCCTCTGCTTGTCCTGGTCCTGACACAGGTCACACACAGTCCTTGTCCTGTTCATCATCTCTGCACCACTGTCCGTTTTGGCTTATTCCAGCAGTCTGGCCCATATATAATTAATACCTTTTAAATGACGTTGAACCCATCAGACTTGGGAATGCAGCCACCGTGGCTGCTCACATGCTGGCCCATGTGTTTGGGTTTCCTGTCGTCTGGGCCAATGTGTTCCTGGGGCTCCCTGAGGCCTTTGTAGGTCTTTACTCTTACACAGGGATGGGGAAGCAAAAAAACAAATGTGGGAGGCAGAACCCTTTCATCAGCCTCCTAATGGTGTCCTGAGCAGCAGAAATAACTGAGATAATTGGTCCAATAACAGGCGTGGCTTGATTTTGGTTTCTCCACTTGGATTATTTTCTTGCTTCACAAGATCCTTCCATGTATTTTTCTTCTGAAGAAAGAAATTGGCTTCAGCCACATGTGAGCAATCACCCAAGCCTTGCTTGAAGTCCCACCTGCTTAGAGGACCCTCACCCCAAGTGCGGTTGTGTTTCACCTCATGCTGACACAGTGTCACTGCCAACGAGCTTTGTGCAGGGGCCGCCAGGGCTCTAGACTTTTCTTCCTGCATCCAAAACCAGAAAGAAAAGCTCTCTAGCCATGAACAAATGAATCCATCCACTGAAACTGGGGTGCAAGACAAATGCTACCACTCAGAAATGTGAGGGTAGGGTTGTGCTATGAGATCTCAGGATTAGTGCTTATCTCCTTAGTTTAGATACTGATCACTGCAGAGCAGCGCGCTCAGCATGTGTTGAGACCCCAGGAGGAAACGGCAAACAATTGGGTGTTTAACCTACATTGCACTCCCTCCTGCTGTGCCCAGACACTAACGCTACCCAGGCTGTTCAGCTTAGCGTTAGCTCAGGTGGGATCCCGCTGCACTGCAAGCATCACGATGGGTATGGAAATGGCTCTGCTGGCTCTCTCTGGGGAGAAGGGTGCCCATGCAAGCACACTGGCTTACACCTTGCCCAGCAGCACAACCGTTCTCCCACGTCACAGTCCAACAGGAACAGAGGAGGCTGAAAACACACAACCACAATACACAAACACACACAATTGTGTGGCCAGCAGGACTAGGGAAGTGATTGTGCCCCTGTACTCGGCACTGGTGGGGCTGCACCTTGAGTCCTGTGTCAGTTTTGGGCCCCTCACCACAAGAAGGACATTGAGGTGCTGGAGCAGGTCCAGAGAAGGGCAACGAAGCTGGTGAAGGGTCTGGAGCACAGGTCTGACGAGGAGCAGCTGAGGGAGCTGGGGTTGTTTAGTCTAGAGAAGAGAAGGCTGAGAGGAGACCTTATCACTCTCTACAACTACCTGAAAGGAGGGTGTAGTGAGGTGGGTGCTGGCCTCTTCTCTAAAGTAACAAGTGATGGGACAAGAGAAAACGGCCTCACTTTGCACCAGGGGAGGTTTAGGCGAGATGTTAGGAAAAAATGTCTTCTCTGCAAGAGTGATCAGACATTGGAACAGGCTGCCCAGGGAAGTGGTGGAGTCACCATCCCTGGAGGGGTTCAAGAAACATGTAGATGTGGTGCTCAGGGACATGGGTTAGTGAGTTAGGTGGTGTGGGTTGACGGTTGGACTTGATGATCCTTGAGGTCTTTTCCAACCTTAATGATTCTATGAACCGAGTTAACTCTGCTATAAAATTACAACTTTTCAACAGTGATTTGCAAGCTTTTGGACTCTCAGAGTTTCCTAATGGCCACCACATTTCCTCACATCTTTTGGCAGGCTTATCTTCCACCTTTCAGTTGGATATGCTGTGAAGGCAAGGTGAAAACTACAGTGTAAAGTCATGCAACATATGGTAGCCACTTTGCCATAGTCCAATGGGTGAACAATATTTTGGGAGCCACTGCCCCAGTGCATATTTCACAACAGATTTTAAACTTTACTTAAAAAGTAAGCCAGCCCCTGAAGATCTCTTAGCTCAGTTTTTGTTATAAGTGAGCAGAGTTGCTAACACACTGTGCAAAAATAAGATAAAATCACAAGATATCAGAAAGTAGTACCTGTATGATTCTCTTTTAATTCTGTTTTTGGGAGTGTTTAGGGGCTTTTTTCAAGCTTTTTAGTAAGTGTAAGGACTAGATTTTTAATGAAAGCTGATATTCTAATGTAATAGAATGGACTTGAGCACTTTAAGAAAAGCACAAATTTTCTTGAGATTTACAATACAATTATGACACTAGTCAGGACTGTGTGCTAGTGGAGTATGGTCTGTCAAATGGCTGGAACCAGTGAGACCCTGTGAAAGGTTATGAACCCTCTGTATGCCTGCCAACCATTTTCTCTTTCTTTGCCCATACCTGATCTCTGTGTCCAGAGGTCATCTTTTTTTTTATCTTTTTTTTTTTTTTTTTTTTTTTAATTACAGGCTACCACGCATCAGTGCAAACAGAGTAGTATCTCAGGCAGATTTTAATTTCTAGCATTTGCTGAAATGGCTGTGCCTTTAAAACACGATACACTTCCAGCACTGGAGTTGTAATCAAGAGATTCTATAGTTAAAAAGTGCACTCCTGGGCTTTAAGCCAAAGCTACAAAAAGCTTGCTCTAAGGAGCACAAACAAGTCCTTCGAGGACATGTTGGATAAACTGGCTCCCATATTACCTTTTTCCTTTACCTCTAACTGCCAGATGGCTCTTTTCTCTCACAAGGCAAACTCACTTTATCCTTTCCCACCTTAAAACAAAAACAAAATGAAGAAGCCACCACTAGCCCTATATGCTTCTTCAGTTGCACACCCAAACTCTCTTCTGTTCAGCGTCTGGGTTTGCCGTGTGTCCTGCCTGGGCCAGGACCACCGCTGGCAGATACCACCAGCTCCACTGGGTACCTCCATGTCCCAGTTCTTCCCACCCTGCTGAAAGCTCAAGATCATAGTTTCCTTCAAAGTCTATAACTACTCTTCTCGGTTGTCCTCATGTACAGTTAGTGGTGGCTCTGTGTCAGTGGAGATTTTTTTTTCTTTTTTTTTCTGAAAGCAAGGGAAGAGTTTTCCTGTGTTCATTCTGGATGTCTGTGAAGATGTCGCCAAGCTCTGGACTCAGTCCCCTCCACTTTAGTCTGCAGGACTTCAGTAATTTCATTGATTAACTCACACCGAACCCCTGCTTTATGCAGATCACTGTCAAATCTTCCTCTCCACTCCAGGCCCAGGCAGATAGATGGAGACACCTTTCCACTTTAGACCTATCCCAAGTCAAAACCTTGTCCTGTTTCTCTGAAACTTTCTCTGGTTGTCACTTCCAGCCTAGGTTGGCTAAGCCAGAGATTTCCACACTCCCTCCTCCTGCATGTTTTTTTTGAACACTAGCAACATCTTGCCCGTAACTCAGGTGTCCAGTTCAGCTTGGATGGCTTTCTGGACCTTACAGCTTGGGCAAGGTATATATTTCACACACACTGTCTGAAGGATATTCCCCAAACCATGGCTTCCCTAACCTTTCTATGAGAAATAAATTATTTTGGTCTCAGAATTTTCCATCACCTTTCTTTTTTTTTTTTTCTTTTTTGTTTCCTTGATAAAAGAAACATAGTCCCAATGGTAGTCAGTTGCTCAGATAATTTTCCCAATCCATCATCTGGATTTCATCATCTCTTCTAGGAATCTCTCTAATGTAATCTTATTTTCACCACAAAATCACCAGTCTATCTCTGCCTATAATTTCTCATGGTGTGGCTGTGAGGATGCCAGCTCCCACCCACATTCAGCTCACTTTTACTTCTATCACTTCTCCAGTACATAAACAAGCATCATCATCCATTTTCCCATGTTGCCCCTCACAACAAGAAGAGGGTTGCTGTAAATATCTGCTCAGTGTCTTCCTTCAGATCCTTGCCCTGTAACAGTCTATCCTCATACTGACAACACCTAATAGTGGTCAAACAGGGTTTGGCAGAAGCCACCACCCTTCATGCTGCCACTATTGTCTCATTTTCTTCCCAAGCAGGACTATAAACAGTCATCCTCCCACTCCAGTTCTCATTTTTCTTCTCAGTCCTCTCACCCTATCTTCTGAAACTCAAATTAAAGAACGAGGATTGTATTGTCCCTATGTATGGGGTTTTCCTCTAAGGAATTGTGGTAGAGCAGCCTCAGCAGGTCCCAGTGCTTCTCAGGTACTATATGTATGCCTCCCTGCCTCACAAGTGCATTGCAATGAGCCAGAGCTACGGTATAAGTGAGCTCACTTCAGAAGCAGCCCAAAGCACTGAGCCTGGGCTGGTTTACCCTGCTGGGTCTCACTTGGAGCTAATGCTCCAAGTACAACACTGGTCTGTGCAGGGCAAACATGCCTTTAAATATCATTTTCCTGTAGGTTTTTGCTCACCTTAATCACCACAGAATCCCATTCATGTTCTTCAGGGAAGAAGAACTCTTGTTATGATGAATTTGAAAAATGGGTGGCATGCGTCTGTCATTTCCCTGGTACCTGATGGCTAGTTATTTTCAAAGTAAAAGTAAAATTGCTAGAATATCTCACCTATTAAAAGATGACTGCAATTATCCCTATTTCTTTAGCAGAGATAAATTAGGAATATTTTTAGTGTCACATCCTATTGTGTAAATTAACAAGTGAGCTTGAACCTCACCATTCTGCATTAAAATCTCACTGTGGTTCATAATGTCCCAAAGCACTCCTTCCCCCAGGTTGTTCTGTGGGCTAATCAGACTCGGAGAGTCACGCAGAGCTGAGTGCTTGTGTTTTTCCTTTCCTTTTGCTTATGCAAGAGACAAACAAGTCAACCTGTGACACTCTGTTGTGTTACAGTGAGATCAAACTGCTGAACAGGGCGTTTTCTGTGGAACACTGAGCAAGGAACCTCCTCAGAAAGGAGACAAGTTATGCTCCCTTGTCTCCTATTTGCTTTGCAATCACAATAAATTGCTTCAGTTCCTTTTGCCCAGCTTCTTGCTACAGCCTGAAAGACCTGATAAACATCTTTATGGTGACATTACCTACAGTTTCTCTGGTAGGTTCCTAGAAAGTGAGGGTCAGAAACACTCTGCTGCTGTAACATGAAAACCAAGGGGTTATTGAAGGGCTAACAACATGGACTCTTCATCTCCAATAGATTTGCTCCAAAATTTAGGTCCAGTTCTATCAGGACATGTAAACAATTTCCCTTTAATGCCACAGAGCCGTTTTTTAAACAGCTTAACAGGTACCATATGCACCAACTACGGTTTTATTGAGTGTTGCTTGCTAGCACTGCTGAATTTGGATTGGCTACCATCTGTTTAGAAGCCTGGAAAAAAACTGCTATTGCCTGAGATACCATGGCAGGTTAGCAGTTTCTGCGATGTTCTTCAGAACCTGCCTTAAAATATCCTGGAAACGATGGCTGAAATAGCAGCACTGTACCTGAAAATGTATCCTTAACCTGAAAGGATATTATTGCAGGGCTAAAGTGATAACGCAACCTGGGATAAATATTTTAAATATAAACATTTTTAAATTATTAATATTTTAAACATGAAATTTATAACAAGATAGTGGAGATTTATTGTGCCTTTAGGAAAATGTCAGTAGAAAATGTCAGAACCAAGTTTTATGCTAAAAGGGAAAGGCTTCCAACCTGGGGAAGATGAGGCTGACTGCCTTATTGAGGAGTTGGGTAAGTGAATACGAATAAGAAGTGACCATTCAGGAAAGTGTATGCAGGGCATTAAAAAAAAATAAATCAGCAGAGAAGAATTGCTGAAACAAAGAACTTCTTGTATTCTGCATTCCCCTCTGCAAGTCTCACTACGCTTTTTTGCTTCCTAGTCTTTTGGCCCCTATTGAGTTGTTTGGGATATTACATTATCTCCATAGCTGCACCCATGAAAATAGATGATAAAAGGGTAAATTAATTTGTGGGACAGGACTTTTTACACATCAAGCCAGGCTCAAAACTTGAGTAAATTATTGTGAAGTCTTTGATGCTTTTTGGACTTGTGTGTGAGACTGAAATGAACTTTACTTGATAGCAGCAGAAAACCATTTATTACATTTTTGGTGGATTTTTTTTCTGTTGTCTGAAGGAACTGTAAATAGTTCTCTAGAAATGTGTAAAAATCCACAGACTAAATATGAGGAACACTGACCTAGGTAAGTTCCCTGTAACTTTTACTTTCTTGACTGAAAGACAAACACACGAGAGCTTATAGAACACTTACCATGAAGGGTGATGTAGTTTCCTTTTTTGAGCTAGACATACCTTTCCAAAAATCACTTTTAGTAAAAACCTGGGCAATGTGTGGTCTTCAAACATGATTTTCCATTGGCAATTTGCACAGTTGAATGGAGGATTCCCAAAACACTGTTTATCTATCTTATGCATTTTCTTCCAGCAAAGAAATCAGGGAAGCTCTGAGCTCTCCATCCCAGACAAACTCTTCCACTGGTATAATCAAATTTCCTGCTGTGCAATTTTCCAACTCCAGCATCACAGACAGCAAGAAGGGCTGAAGTGCTTGTCCCGACCTGCTCTCAAAGCCCATGGTCAAGTATTTCTTTGGCCAGTTTTGTCTTTTCTGTGCCAAGGCAGTGACACATGGTGGGAGGGAACACTGTCAGCTGCTGGTTCCAGAGGTGTGATATCCTACTACAAGACTTCCAGTGTAAATATTTGCATATACAAAGATCAAAATCACAGGTCTTTGGTATTTACATAAGTAAATGTTGACAGTCACTCATGTAAAGCACACATGTAAAGGTGTAAGCATAACCAAAGCAAATTTATTTGTAAATGCGATTGAATTTACATGTGCATTCTGGGGAAGCAGGGGGAGGGTGTTTGTTTTTCCTTTTCTGACTGTTTGATTTGGCAGAACTTGAGCCTTTCCTGCTTTTCTTAGTGTTTGCCTGGACTATCTTAGCAATGGCCAAGACTATTTTAAGGTCTTTGTGCTAGCAGCCTTCTTTGAAAATATCTGGTTTGCCTTTCTGGGGAAAAAAAAACCCAACAAACCACCAAGCAACCAAACCTCTTTTATTATGTAAAGCAGTTACAAGAAAAGAGAAAAAGAGAAAAAAAACCAGATAATGAAAGAGAAAGTGCTTTTGAGTCCATCAGTACTGCACCCTTTTCCTAATTAGATTCCCAAATAGTGACAAACTGGTGAAATAAATACACATCAAAAAGGTAAAAATGTTAAAAAGTGCTAACTTACCATGACTGCAGTTTTGAATAGTTTGATCTTCCGAAGCTGGCAGAAGGCAACTTCAAATATTTGAGGCTGGACTTTCAGCATATTCAGAAAAATGAAGCTTTTTTTCAACCAGCATATCATGGCTTCCCAGAAATGGAGGCATACCAAATACCCAAAATATTTGTGAACTGTCTTGGACAAGTAGCAGTACATCATGCTTACTATTGTAGATAGATGCTCCCCATCAAGTTGGGATGACAGCAGTGGCATCACTTTACCACCCTTACAGTGATATTCTATCCCAAGTGTGTCCTATATTTCACAAATTATGCTATTTGGAGTTATTGATTCTTCCAGTACTTCCAGATCCTGAAGTCATTACATGGTGTTCAAACTGAGATGACCAGAATCCATTATGTGATTGAATACCTTTTATAAAATCTGTACTGTACTCCGTGAGGTTTGTTTTCTTCTGGAAGATGGTAGACGTCAGATGGAGAAGAAATTTGGCTTAAGTCTCCCCTCTGCCCTCTCTTGGTACTGTATCAGCAGCACTGCAAGAGGAATACAACTGATATATTTAATTGGGCATATACAAAAAACCCACAAACACTTAAATAAGAACCAAGAGGCTGAATTTTAACATGAGCAAACAACAAATATTAATGTAAAGAAGGAACAAGTGGCATAAAAGGTTGTGGTGATATATCTTTTCCTGAGTAAAGCTAGAAGTCCTCAGCTAGAACATCATACTACCAGATACTGAGTAGAAAGCAAAGGAAGTGCAGGCAGACACTCCACAGTCCTGCACAAGCCTGATCACAGGCACTCATGATCACCTGGCAGGTTCTTTTCTCACCAGGTAGGCAGGGCTGAAAAGTATCATTCAGCCTTGGACTTGGTCAGTGTCTGGGTGTAAATCTGCAGGTTTCCACCTCTAAGTGTGTTGTCAGCATCTCTTACCATCTCCATGTCAGCTCCTGTGAAAGGGAAGTAGTTCTCCACTTGCTGCTGAGACTTTGGAAGTCAGGAACGATTTTTCTGAGGGTAGGTTGAGCAGCAGG
>NW_010146282.1:12381-17301 GCF_000699245.1 Pterocles gutturalis
AGCACAAGGCAGCACTGCCAGCACAGGCCTGTACACCTTGGTGGGTGCTGGCGTGTGCAGGAGGTGGGTAGCATCCCCATATGAGTTCCAAAAATCAGGCAAATATAAGGTAGGAATTGCACTGGTCCAACAGTGGAAGGAAGCACATTTGTTATGCAGTTCTGCATTTCCACAGCCTTAGGCAAGGTCACATATAGTCATAGAATCATAGAATCACAGAAGGGTTTGGGTTGGAAAGGACCTTAAAGATCATCAAGTTCCCCCCCCCCTGCCATGGGCAGGGACCCCCTCCACTAGCCCAGGTTGCTCAAAGCCTCATCCAGCCTGGCCTTGAACCCCTCCAGGGATGGCGCATCCACAGCTTCTCTGGGCAACCTGTTCCAGTGCCTCACCACCCCCACAGTGAAAAATTTCTTCCTAATATCTAATCTAAATCTCCCCTCTTTTAGCTTATACCCGTTACCCCTTGTCCTCTCACTACACTCCCTGATAAAGAGTCCCTCCCCATCTCTCCTGTAACCCCCTTCAGGTACCGTAAGGCTGCTATTAGGTCTCCTCGGAGCCTTCTCTTCTCCAGGCTGAACAACCCCAAGTCTAAGGCAGCTCCTACAATGGTTTAGGTTTGGGGGGAGGGGGCACCCACAGGTGCAATAGCTACACTTTATTTGGTCAGTCAGTTATTCAGCACACAGTTTAATTCTATAACTATGACGCTTGGGTCTCTGAAAACGCATTAATTTCATGTGGTTGTAAACCTCTGAGACCAGTTAAGCTGTTGCCTGTGCTATATTAAAGAGTGAGCATTAATTGGTAGGAGCAAAGAGCTGGGCATCAGACCTCATGAGGAGCAACCCTGCGCCCACTGTAATCCTTTGGCTGTGCATCAGCTGCTGTGAAGCAATTTCCTCCTGTGACTCTGCTTAGCGATGCACCTGGTCATCAGGCTTCAGGTTTCATCTCCATGTTAAATGGGTATCATCACACACAGTCCAATTCACAGAGCAGCTTTGAAATAGGATTCACTGAGACTGGGTGGGTATTACTGGATGGCAGTTCATACCAGTGACAGGAAATTATTTGGAGGGGAGTGTGCCAAGGGAAAAAGTTCAGAATCTGCTTTAATAAGGCACTAACACTATTTATAAGCACAGGGGGATATACAATTAAATCCTAAATGAAATATCGTCTGCAAGCGCAACTACAAATGAACCAGTGATTCCTTAGACAACCATCCAGTGCTTCAGCTCTCCTAAATGCTCTGCCAGGTATTAGATTTTAAGCTACATTATTACTGGTTTCGGTTCAGTTTTTCTCCTTAAGTCTTTTGTGAAGCTGAAGTTTGCTTTAATGCTCTTTGGTCCCCTACCCCACCTCATATAATCCCAGATTTCAGAAAGTAGGCAAACCCAATCCATTAAGCCACTATTGACTTTGGTGTGATAAAAATGGGATGTAAGACAAAAATATTGATAAAATCAATCAAAATTACATAATAAAAAGGTCAAAATTAAAAGAAAATAATTATTCTTCAATATCTTTTTTTTTTTTAATCACCTCATTGAAATCAGGACATTGACTGAGAAATTGCAGAGGTCAAGATCTACAAGCAGCACCCGAATTTGCAGAAGGGTGGTTGTGTTTTTACAGTGCTAGGCTCTTCAATCCAAGTGTTGGCACCAAAGACAGTTTCCTGTTTTTCTTTGGTGCTCATCATTCAGTGCCTCCTGCTGAGATAAACCCTGCAACCACCAGCTGAGCAGTCCCAGATTCCCCCCATCACACCTATGCTGCACTGTGCTGTGAGAGCACGGGCGCACGGCGTGATACGCGTACTGAGGGTCTATTAAGAGTTTTCATTACACAGTCTGTCAATTCTGGATTTTATTACACTGTCTTTATTTATCTCACTGTTTCATATAACACATTTGTCTAAGTGGGCAAAATTGATTTTACCAGACTAACTTTGAACCGATCGTGTTCCTCACTCCAGCCAAATACATTATCAAGAGGCTGGAGCAAAATAAACTGTAACCATAGGAGAGGACAAGCTTCCTGAAGCATATATTTATTTCACCGTGCTATCCTACTACCATCTACATTTTATTTTAAATAACTTTATTAAAGCCAAAGTAAAAGCATATTCAGTTTCTCTTCAAAAGGTCGTAAAGAAATAATAAATAAAAGCTATATTTTAATTTATATTAACATTGACATAAACCCATCATTTACTTATTGCTAACTTAAGGGTGAAGATGATTTAGGATGTGAGCATGTACAGCTAATAATGCACACACTTGAGTATATTTTTTTATTGTAGAAGGGCGGAAGTTTGATCCTGAGCTTAAGCTTAACTGCCTTTTCCCTGGACAGTCAAACAAAAGCAGGGAAATAATTTCAAAAGCTGTTTTAATTATTTATGTTCTTTTTTAATTAATTTGCTCTGTATGTGCATATTTTATAGATTGGGCATACACAAGATATGTCTTTCTACGTATGTATGTATACCTATATGTACATGCATGCATATATATAGTACACCTGCATGTATCAATGCATTTTTTCTTTACTAAAGATGGAAGTTTTATGGCAAGATCACAGGGTCCCAATTTGACTAAATGTGTTTTCCATATCTGGTAACATGTTCCTTGTATTAAACAAATTTCTGATACACAAACCCATTTGAGGTTTGAACCTTAGGAGCTAAGACAAAAAAAAAAAAAAAGATTAAATTCTAACAACAGAAATAATAAGCTTTATTTGTTCCAATAAGGCAAAAAAAATTTTTATATATTAAAGATGAACCATAAAATGTCAGTTTTGACACTCTACTTTTGCATATGTGTTTCTAGTCATTCTTTAGTAATAAAAATCCTAAAAATTAAAAGAATTTATTGTAGAAATAAATAAACCCAACTCCAGGAACACATGCTCAGACTATACCCTTGCTCTCAAATACCATGACTTCACAGACAAATCAGCCTTGTTTTTCTTCAACCAGTCTATGGATTGGAGTCTTTAAGGCCTCTTTCACCATCCATTAATGTCTGAACAACTGCTAGTGGTTCTAATGTATTTGAGTTTGACCAGTGTGCAAGCAAAACCAAAATCAAAGTGATTATTTATTTTACATTGTGGGTGCCAATGAGTCACTTTCTTGAAATCTGTTTCTTCTCAAGTCTAAATAAAAGACATAGATAGAAAACATTTGTTGATGAACACAGACTTTATACAATAAATTGTGACAACTGAGGCAATTTATGTTCCTAATGCACGGTAAAGATATGTATTTAACAATTCGCTACATTTTATAGTAATAGGGAATTTTACTGAGAGGAGTTAGCAAGTATTACGATAATTCTCACAGTAGCTCAAATTATGGGATATACCAACAACTTCTTGTGGTCCTGGTAAAACTAACGTTAAGTGGTTAAGATGATGGCTACCAGAACCAAATGGCTGTAAATTTTGCCTCTACTTAACTTAGAGTTAGGGCTTTAATTAGAACAACTTTCTTGAATTAAAAAGCAAAGATAAATATGCAGTAGAATGATAAGAACTACTCGCATCAAAGGGGACTTGGTGGCAGAGTGCTGGTTCCTCACTTCACCTTGGTAAAGCAAACCCCACAGCTCATACCTGGCAAATGCTACACAAAACATCCTCTGATGGCTGGAGCCTCCAGCCCCCCAAAATGACCATTGTCTGTGTCATTTCCCCCATCCCAGCAGTCCCCAGGAAGGTGCAGGAGAGGAGGAAGATGCTGTGGGTGGTGCCTGGGGAGTGCCACAGGTGGGAGATGCTGCCACAGGCAGCTTGCTCTCCCCGTTTTGCTGCCAGCCCTGGAGCTGCAAGCTTCCACCCACAAGCCCCTTTGTGAACTGAGCTCTTCAGGGTTCAGACAGCCTTATAACGTACTCCGAGGTACGAGCTGGAGAGCAGCCAAGGCTGTAATCAGAGGCAATATTATCAGCCCAGCGCTAGGTCTGGAAAAGGCCAGAGAATTATCCCAGAAAGGAGCTGTGGCCCTTGAGCAAAAACACAAAAAGAGGCAGTTGCTGAAAAGTTGGCGAAATAATTAATTAACACTGTCACTAAGCTCAGGTTTACTGCAGAGAGAGCATTGCAAATCCTCGGTGGGATGCGGGCACCTCAGCCCCAGGGCTGGCAGGTTCCCGGCCGAGGATGCTCCCCGCCGTGCTGCAGCCTGTGTGACCAGCCGGGCAGCATGGACCCCAGCATCAGCTGGGGACAGGCACTTCTCTGGGCCACGGGTGGTTCTGGGAACAAGGTATACAAGGAGAAATATGGTGTGTATAAAGGAATTGAAAGTTTGGCTTTTCAAAGCATTTCTTTATAAACTTTGGTTAACACCTACTTGTTCATGATTACCTGACTGTATAACTCATACATATACTGCTACTACGCGAGTAGGAGCAACCAAACCATTACTTGATGCACAGATTTGAAACCCTCTTGGTTGATAAAAACATAGGGAAGATCCAGGCTCATTACAAAAGGAAATGATCCACGTTTTTCTTCAGGAAGGGACTTTCCTACTTTCCCTGAATATGCAGGAGTTTATCACGAAGTCAAACCACACACAGCCTGACTTTTGTTTGCAGCCCTCTACTCTTCTGAAAGACAAGGGAGATGATACTACCAACACACAGCAAATGTCACTGATCCCTCATTGCTTGGACACAAAAGCATGCACCTCAGCAGCTTCTGCAGCACTGAAGGCCGTGGCTGGCACAGCCACACCACATCCTTCACAAAAAGGTTTGAGCCTTAAAAAGCTCAGGAGAGAAATAATAAAGATATCGTATAAAAGAATGATTGAGTAAAAAACATATTTTTAATGGGATAGGTTTGTTTCTTTGACAGTTTGCTGGTTTTACTGGAAAAGCTAAAACCAATCAG
>NW_010146282.1:17318-60058 GCF_000699245.1 Pterocles gutturalis
AACAGCTGAGCACCGAAAAGCCTGCTTATCAAAATTCTTAATTATTTCTTAAAACACCGATAAGAACTGTTCCTCAAAATAGCCTGATGAAAACGGAATTTCCTCGTGATCAGTGCTGCTTCAGTCTTGCCTCATCACCCATCAGCTGGACAATAGCTTCAGCCATCACCTTTGCCTACTGTTTGCTTTTCTAAGCCAAGCTATTTCCTCTTCCCATCAGCTGATCAACTGCTTTAGGGCTGCAGTTACACCTATCTTTTCTTTTTCTGCAAAGTAAATTCTAAAAGGCAAGGAAATGATTACTTATTCAGGTCCACTGCAAAACTATTGCAACTTAGAATGATCACACTCTAACACACTGCTTCTTAGTTCTTTGTATATATTTTAGTCAATAGCATTAAAAAAAGACCCACACAATAACTCTAATCTTAACTCGAATCTGTTAATTTGTTGTTAAAATTGTCACTACAAAACTGAAAATGTGCATATCCATTTTAAATGTATAATATATGTGGGGTTTTAAAATTAAATTGAAATTAAACTCGTGATCTTTTTTTTATTTTAAATTCTTAATCAATTGTTTCTTCTTTTTTCTGTTTGAGTTATGATGTATACATGTTCAGGTTGTAATTCACAGTTGAGAATTGGAGCAACTGTTTTGCAAACAGCATGACAACGTTGGAACAAAGTTTGTGCACAGAGACCTGATTCCCCAGTTCTTTGAAATGAGCAAATATTGAATCATATGTTGGTTAGAGTAAGCCTATATCTATATTGACAAAGTGAAGAATCAAAGAACTAGAGAACTATAGTCTGGGAACCAGGTGCAGCTATCATCTTAATTTATTATATCCTTCTTTTTATAATTATTTCAATTGTGAGATGTGTACTTAGGCATTTTTAGGTTAAGAAAGCTGCACAGAGGACAAAGCAAAATTTTTTTTTTTAAATTGACAGTCTAAACAAGTGTTAAAACAAAGCTGATTAATACCCCACACTGACTGGAAACGTATTTGATGGGTAAAGATGCTAGACTTTCTCTGCCTTTGGTATTTTGCCCTGACAATAGAACCAACTGTTCCCCAGAATGATAAAGGATACTGCTAAGACTTCAGGAAGCTGAGGTCGGTCCTTTATGCAGACGTTATTTTGATACTTTCTAACCCGAAAGAAATATTTCATTTCATTTAGAAAAGCAGTAGAAGCAGTTGGAAAGATTTCAGATTTTAAGATAAATTATACTAAATCAGTTGAACAGAAATATAGCTGCCAACCTGTCATAGGAAGAACAAAAGCAATTACAACCTCCCTATAGATTTAAACAGGCTCATTACTCATTGAAATACCTGGAATAAATATACTGCACAAGCCAATCCAGACAAGTCTGTACTTAATTATTCTCACATAAAAGCAATTTTTAAAAGGTGGAGCAAAGTTAGCATCTCTTGGATAGAAAGAGCTCATATTAGCGAGGAGGAGTTGGTTGAGAAACAGGATGCAAAAACTTTTGTTTCAAAGTCTGCCTTGATATCTGAAAAATACTGGTTTTGTTACTACAGTTATACAATCCTAAGAAATGTGAGGATTATTTTCTACTATATGCAGATAGGCATACCTCTGTAAAATGTTAACCCATTTAGTTCTAAATCTAAAGACGCCTAACCAGGTTTTTAAACTGGATATCACAGGTCAACAGGAACAGAGGCTACGCCTGCAACAGACGAAGTAGAAATCCTGGGAATAGATAGCCATTGTCTCCCTGATGAGCCATATCTACCCAACAACCCAACTTCCATCTCCATTATCAGTTATTGAACAGATGGCTGTTCACAGCACTGGGTGAATAATGCAAACCAGTGTTTGCGAACATTGGTTCAAAGTCTGAACGGCTGTTTGATTCAGGCTTGTTCATCCACTTGTTATTCAGTGTTCACAAACATTCGTGCTGAATGGGTTTCTCTTCACATGGATGTTTGGAGAATGAGTCTTTTTCATACAAAACCCCATATTCATGTGCAAACAAGGGCATTTGTGTGTGAACAAGGGTGTTCCTTATTCACCATTGGTTATTTGTGCTTCTCTACCATTATTCCCCTTTTTGAAGTGTTTGTTGTCCACTCAAGGTGCATGACCTAGGTGATCAAATAAAATCAAAATTAAGAGTAACAATCAGTCAAATTAAGAAGTTCATCATTATCTAAAAATAGTTCATCATCTATTAAATGTAACCTTTTCAAAATAAAGACAATTTATGGATATTCGAGGAAAAAAGAACAATGCATGAATGAGCATTCCCCCAAATTTATAAGTAGCTGCAATCATTCTAGAGATTAATGTGTTTAGTACAACATAGTTACCTGAATGTGAAATCCCCAATCTAGTGTAAGGTTGCAGCTCAACCGGTGGTCAGGAACAGCTGTGTTAGCGTTAACAGATGCCAGTCGCCTGCTTCCTCCCTTCTGCTGGAGGTAATCAGCAGAATGAATTGCCTGAGTTTGTCCTACCCGAAGTGAGCACTCACAAAGGCTAGCTCGGATCAGCTCCAGATGTGATCCAGCTGTGATCCTAGACCGGGTGGCTAGGTGGTCCTGAACCCCTGGCAGGAGGTCCCCATGTTCAGCTGGCTCAGCTCAGGGACTGCAGTACGTTTGGATGATAGCTTCTGACAGAGATTAGGTTGGGTCCCTAAGAATTTTTCTGATTATGGCAACTGTGAACTCTACAATAAAGTGAATAACTAGGATATCTGGATTAAAGTGTCTATCTGGTGTGAATACAGAGTTTGCTTCTTCCAGTAACACAGTTCTGGAGCTTTAAGACTTCAGTCACAGAAAATAGTACAAGCAATGTCATCACTGTCTAATACCAGTATTTTAAGTCATCTATTCAGCTATTTTTACCTTTTAGAGTTTATTAATATTAATATTCTGAAATTAAGATTCCTTCTGTGAGCTGAACTCCCTTTGAGAGTACAAATGAAATTGTGTGTTACATTTGACTGCCCTGGGCTCTATTACTATACCATTCATTCTGGTTTGGGTTTTTTTTTGGTTTTTTGTTTTTTGGTTGGTTTTTTGTTTTTTGGTTGGTTTTTTTTTTGAGAAGCAAATGTAAATTTGGAATGAGTTCTTTGAACCTTATCTGAGAAAATATGCTAGATGTGAAAAGCCTGCTCTCACACCCTGATACTACAAGACCACTAAGTTAATGCCCTTTATCATGTGGCTGTCAGTTATCTAAGAGCTAATTATGAATTATTAAACTGTAGAACTAAAGCTACGGCAGATAGCAGTGGGCTATGAAGTCTAGTCACTTCTGTGACCAGGACTCAGTAAGTGTGTCTTTGTTGCGTCTACTGCGTAAAAGCTTTGTGGATGACTGTCAGAAATTTAGTATCGCCCTGAACTGTAACCTTTGCATGGTGCCATCCATAACCAAGTGACCTGCTGCAGCTCATTAAAGTTAATGTAACGGATCACTTGCTTCTAACCGTATTCATCAGCAAATTAGACTCACTTTTCAGCTGGCAGAAAGAGAGAAGAATACCGTTAAGTAGACTGAGTCAGTAAAGTATGTTCTTCTGTATCTTCCTTTGCTCAAACTCATGAGTATCTCTCATGAGCAGAACTAGGACGGATGACTATTATAAGAGAACACATTTATTACACATGTAGATTGAAGAGGTTTAACACTTTACCATTCTCCTTTTCTAAAGTGCAAGAAAAGTGTTTTTTAGTTCACGTTGCCTGAATTCCTTCCCAGGAAAGACCTCAACTTCATCACATATTATATTCTGTAAATTACAAATTAGTCACATACATCAACAGATATATCAGAATACATGCTGCACTGTATTAATAGCACTTCGCTCCTAAAATTACTTTATCATCTAAAAATAAGTAACTAGTACTTGTCATTGCTTTGCAACATACATCAAGATCATAGGAAGCAGCACAGTTACTTAAAAACTACATTTCTAAAAAGAAAATATTCTCTTGACAGAAGCAGCCTATTAACTCTAAAGCCTGGGCTAACAATGTACTGAAACAGAATTGTTTTCCATGCTACATTTTTGAGAACATGAAATATTCATTTATGCAGTTTAAAATATTTATTATTGGTTTAGATTGACCAGGTTAGGCACTTCATGCACCTTGTGGTCTTATCACTGTCATATTCATTCTCTCTTTAAGGTATTCTCACAACACAGCTTTTAAACTGGTGCACAGCATCCCACACTCTGGGACTTGTTCTTCTAATGACAGGCATCAAAACACATGCAATAGGAGGTTATCCTGGATCTTAATGCTTCACTGGCCCCAGTAATTTGTGTTCATATTAAATAACTGATGGACTCAGGAGGCCATTTCAGTGTACCCAACTTTAAAACAAAAATAAATGAATGAATATCTAAGGTACAATATAGAGTATTTAGTAAGCAGCATAAAAAGGAAATGGCCAAATCTATTCATTGTACACAGAATACATTTTTTTCCCCTCACTTACGCACATTGTTTCAGCCTGCTTCCTTGTGTATGGCTCTGAATGGTGCCAAGATTCATGTGCAGGTCAAAATATCACAAAGGAATATTTCCTTCCAGGCACACCACAGGAGCCAGATTTGGCTGTTGTTTATGCAGACCCCTGTCTCTGTGGAGCGAGACCCAAAAGGCCATGGAAGAGAAAGGAATTAAAGGGAAGCTGAAGTGGTGCAAACTGGCCACGGTTCTCACACCATCCTGCCATCCTCAACAGAAAACATCCGTCGCACCAGCAGTGCTGGCTGGGGATGGTGGGGCTGCCCCACAGAAATGCACCATGGTGGGTTCTGCCTTGGAAAACAAAACTGGAGACACAAGAAATGACAAGTTATGGGGGTGGGCTTTGGCAAAAAGCTGCTCTAGAGGAGTGCACGCTACGTGGTCAAAAATAGGGCATCTGCTTTTCCACACCTCTGCTGGAAGGGATGGTTCAGCCTTAGGAATTTACAAAAGAATGTGCTTCACTATTCACACACTCAGAAGTGAATCCTAGGTGCAAGGATTCAAAGTCAAGGCTGCTCACGTTCCAAAATTTTAATTTATAAATGTGGTACTGACATATTTATTGAGGAAAAGTTTGGAGCTACAGCAAGGGTCAAAATGGATGATTAAACAGGGATTGAACTGAATCCTTAAATGCTTAAATTCCTTAAATGCTGAGAAGTCTGAGCTACACTTATTAAATGTTCATATTCTTTAGCATTTCTTGCTAAAGGCAGAGAATACCAAGAAGCTAATTTCAGGTATTTCTGACCAGCCCATGCTACAATTTACCACTGGTCTGATGAACGCCTCTCCTGAGGAGATATACCGTCCAGATTTTGATAAAGTCAGAATGCTTATCCCAACTGAATCGCGAGTGCTGATAAAACTGCTGTCCGCCAGCAAAGAAGCCCACGCAAGCAGGAACTGGGTGATCCATCACGAACAGGACGCCTAACCACATCCCCTGATTTTTTTTTTTATTCTGTAGGATCTTTTGTTCTCTTTTCAGTATGCCTGTCTAAGGATGGACTTCTCGCTTACCAAGCACTGATCTAAACCTTTACAAAATCAGCGTCAGCTCCCTTTTTCCCACTATACCAGATCCAGCAGTGCTCCAGAGCTTGCATCAATACTATTTTCAGAAAGTGAATAGACAGTAGAGAGTGCAATATTTTTGTATAGTATATCAGGGGCTATTTGCAAGCTGTTAGATGGCCAGTTAAGGCTAATATTCATTTTTTGTAGTAGCTGAAGAATGGGCTGACTGGAGAATTTTCCATGCAGTATTTTGCCCTTCTGTTAAAGTGTTTGTCTGAATTGAATGTTTCAATACTTGAAGTTAAGCATCTGCTCCAGTGCTTTCCTGCATGAGGGCCTGTATTTCCAGCTCCTGGACTTATTTGATTTCTGGTCAAGTCACTTAACACCCTTACGTTTCACTTTCTCCATCTGTGAAATGTGGAAAATTAAACTTAGCTGTCTTATGGTGGCACAGAGAGTAATTAAAAAATGTTTGTCAAGCACTTTGAGAACATAAATTGTACTATTATAGCATTTAGCAGATGTGATTCCATCACACCAGAGAAAACAGCACTATCAGAGAGATCCTTGCATGTCCGTGACCAGGTGCCTTGACTCAAAAACACGTTGCTGCATGAGACACATACAGAGATTAGGAGACCTGTGTGCAGTGAGAAAGTCTGGCATGAAAGTTTGATCTGGTTTCCCCCCCTCCCCAAAGATAGTTATCTATGTAAGGGAAATGAAGGGGGAGGTCAGCAGCATTTTGTGTCCCATCTGACTGGGAGCAGGATGCTAAAACGAAACAGGTTCCACCACTGTTCTTCAAGTACCATTGGGTATAAGCAACTGTTAGGCTTGGGCTGAAGCTGTGCCCCAAGGCTGGGTGTGAGCCCCAGCTTGTGTACAGACTGAGCAGGGTGCAGGGTGTCAGGGGACCCTGGCACCTCCCAGCTGCTTAGCAGTCCATTGAGCACAATAACCTCCATTCTCCATTAAAAAAAAAAAAAAAAAAAAAGACCATTCTTCTGCTTCCCTTACAGGTCTAGCTAACATAACAAAACCAGCCAGAATAACACATATGGTGACTGACTTCTTAATATGTCCTGAATATTGAATATTCTATTGAAATTCCCCTTTTCTAAGAAACATTAATAAAACCTATTTTCATTAACATCTAAGAATCTGAGTCACCTTTCAGTGCAGCAACATCTTTTTTCTTTCTTTTTTCTTTTTATCTTTTTTTTCTATTAAACAGGAGCTTGTAGTCATTCTGAGTGAAGAATCTGGGTCCCTAGGGGTATGTTTCAGAATAAATTCATGATGCTCTGCTGTAATATGCTTGGTGAGACTGAACTGTCTGCAGCAAACTCCTGCTTGAAACTCTGCCTGGATCTCTGGTTCATCCTTGAGAAAACCAGCTATCTGGAAAGCAGTTGTTTTCCTACATAAATTAAAAAACAAAAGTTTATGTTTTCTACAAGAGCTAAAAGACTTATCTTTTTCCACTAGGAATTCATGTCAAAGGAATTTCCTCAATAAAAAGGAATTTTATAGGTTGAGTTGGTTGTCTTTTCTTTTTAATTGACCACTACCTCATTATCTTTCACTGTAAGATTTCCAACCAGCTCTGCCACATCAACATCCCACCTAAATGAAAAGATAAATTATTTCTTTTTTTTTTCGTTAAAAAGCATTAATATTTATTGAGCAAACAAGCATTACTTCTAATCTACATATCTAAAAGTATTGATATATATACTGGACCCAAAGATATGTTGTCACTAGCACACCCATTTAATGTATTGTGCAGCAGTCTACAGCTGTAAATAATGATAGTTTAATAAAGATGTCATACTTTCCCCTAATTCTGCATTAACATAACATAAGTCAAGGTAGTATGATACAGTGACTTAGTGAAATGTTTTAAGAAAGGAAAAAGTCATTATAAATATCAGCCTTTAAGGGTAGATGATTTGAACTTGTGAACAAATTATTTTTCTTTTCCATGCTCTTATTTTTTTTTCTTTTTCCAATTCTTCTGGTTCAGTGGGATAAAATCTTCAAAACAAAACACCAGGGCATAAAAGTGCCATTAACATGAATAAAAATAGCATGGGTAACTCCTTAGTGACAACTGACTTCACAGTGTCAAAATCACACGAATTTATTGACCTAGTTGAATTTCTTCCCCCCAGAATCAGAAACTTACCCAATTTCCTGCAGGAATGTCTGTACAGTTTTAGTTTAGTTTACTCATTAATGTTTCAAGCCTTTCTACCACAAAGGAACAGACACATGAAAGTGAAAATGTACCTTTTTTTTTCACAGCAGGGAGCCTTCATAATGAAAACTTGGCATGCACACCTGAGGAGAACAGTAAAGCTTATAGAATTTACATAGGAGGATTGTAATGCCTTTTTTTTGTGACTGCAAAAGAAAGGAGACTGAAAAGAGAACATGTGACATTTTGGCACCAAGGTTATCAACAAGACATAAATTTTACTTCTGTGTTAAAAATGCAGAGAAGACGTGTAAATATGTAATTTTAATTGTTCTGGGAATCTTCTACAAAATTTTCTGTATATCCATGACAACTAGTATTATTATTGGGTTTTATTATTATATTTCTCCGGGGTGCTGTATAGAAAGGACTCTTTCAGGATCTAGGGGAAAAAGCTCTCATTCATTTCAGTAGGAGGTGCTTGAAGACCCAAAAGAAATGGATTTGAAAACCTGGAATGTCTTGGGCTTAGAGGCAGCTAGTTACAAGTTTGCATATTTTCCCTGTTTTGCCTGCTTCTCAAATTTGGGCTTCCATTTCAATATCTGGTAGCATTTGGGAGAATTAGTTATTTATCATCTACAAATTAAAATAAACTGAAATTAAATTAATTCAGCTATTTGCTTCTAAATAAATGTAACACTGTACCCAGGCAATTAAGGCACCTAAAGGTATACATACATTAAATTAAAAAAATAAGATGATGCTCTCTTAAATGCATGTAGGGATTTAGATGGAAAATAACCCTATGTCATCATCTGCCATGGTTTGTCATTTCTATCTTATTTTCCTGCTCTATAATTCCATACAGCATGACATCTGTAACAACCCATGTTATTCCTATTATCAGCAGGTTAAGTTTTCTTTACAAGTCATCTGTGAGTAATACACCTGTGGGTATTATTTAGCTGCTATATTAAAAGGGAGGGGAAAAAAAAAAAACAAACAGAACTTTCTTACGGCTTAAAAACAAACTTGAGTTCTGAGCATTGCCTGATTTAATCCTCACAGGGATATCAACTCACTTCATCTGCCTCAGCTTCCCCATTTTTATGCTGGGAATAAAGTCATACTTCTCTCACAAAATAGCCTAGTTATTGTTTGAAGTTGCTAATTATTATTCTATAGATAGATAAAAGCAGTTGGTGAAAGAAACAGATTTAAAGGTATATTACCAGCATAAAAACCTTTTTTTTTTTCCCATCTCTAAAATATCATGAGTCATTTGTGCTAATGAGCCATGGGGGCATTTTTTTGTATCAGTAATTCATTCTCAGGTTTCTGCTGAACATTTCTGCTGTTTCTGTTGGAACGAGGGATCTCTTTGTATGTCTGCAGATATCTGACTCGTTCTCAAAACTGGCATATTTCCTATGTTCATTTTATGAGTTTTCATCTTTCCAGTGTTATATCTCTAAATACAACTTTTGCATGTCTTTTGAGCTCTCCTTATCCTCCAGAATAGCCCCCTACTATCAGTTTCAGAAAAAGGCATTCATTGAAATAGAAAAGGAAGCAGAATTTGTGTAACAGAGTATGAGTATAGAGTCTTTAAATACATGTGAAAAAGAAAAAGACAAAAGAAGACGTATAAGGAACAAATTATAATCTTTTAACTTGCTTTTCTACGAACAACTTATAGTTCATTCCATTAATCGCAAACATAAATTATAGTATCTCTGATACTTCTAAGTGTCTACAGCTGGGTAACGAGTTTTTGACAAAACAATGTCTCCTTCCCACAAAAGAAGTCAATCGTTTCCCACTGCAACTGCAGCTTAATTCCCAAGGGGACATGAAACCTTTTAAGAAGTGAAGTGGCGATGTCTCCTGTTTGGAAAAAAATAAACCTGAAGTTGTATTTAGTTAATTTCACAGACCTGTAGTGAAGCCTAAAATAAAATTATATAAAAAAGGAACAATTCAAACCAAAAACTGTTTCAAGGGCATCTCTTAATATCTGATCAGAAGTGAAAGGAATAAATCTCCACCCGACAGCAGATCTTCTACAGGCAACAGTCAAGGGAAGAATTTTGCATAAGCGATTGTCTTTAAAGGAAAAGGCAGATACACACTGATAATACATATGTTGCATCCTGTCCTTGACCATATGTATCCTACAAGGGGACGAGTTCCCTCTTTTCTCCATCCTGGAATAACCAACCGCAGCACTGACTCCACGAGCAGGTTTATGATTATTACTGCAGAGTCTGGCTGAAGCAGCTTTGGGTCCTGAAGACTCAGGGGCACTTGGTGCTCCTAAAGACACTACTCTTTAGGGGAAGGACAATGCTTCCCTACTGCTGTAATTCAAAGCATAGGGACAGAGCTGCCTTGCGGAGGAGAAGCCCAGTTCAGCTCACAGCTTGCTGTGGAAGGGTGCCAGTCCCTCCACCAAGAAGTTGTCCACCCAAATGCTGTTTCTGGTCCTCGACGCCCAGCATGGAGCAGGCTGCGCAGAGGAGGGGTGCAGAGGCATGTGCTCAGAGGAGGAGATGTGCACGCAGGATTTGTGCACCAAAATGTGGTCAACTTGTGCACACTTCTGCAAAGAAACCCTTGTCGTGTTGAAACCTCCAGAGAGACTGGTGAATATCAAGTTGGGATAGAAAACTAACTAATTTTCTGGAAGGTACCTATGTGCATTAAAGCCGTTTAATGTACCTGTTAACACTGCAGCACAGGACCTCCCCCAAAGTGGTTTTCCCAGGAGGGACTTATCTGAGATCAAAGCCATGGTATCTGCTGACTGAGAAAGGACTTGAAGTATGGCACCAGAGGAGCCACTAAAAGACAGATCCTCAAAGCCGTCTAGGCACCTAACTCCTTTGAAATGGAGAGATATGAGCATTTCAATAACCTGGGGAATCTGGGCATGGGACTGGTAAGCATAACTGTATTTTGAATTCACAGTACTTCCTCTCCATCCTGGCAGGCTTTTGTCTTGCTGAGCAAAACTAATAGGATCTGCGGTCAGTTCCTAGAAATATACTTTTCTTTTTTTTTGTCTGTAAGAGATAACCTGGTTTAAGATGTTCTTTGAAAAGGAAAAAAATAAAAAATAATAAAAAAAAGTCCGTATCTCCAAGTATCTGTTCTCTTCCACAGTAGAAAATGAAAGACAAATTACAGTATTGCCAGGTATCAGTTCAAAACCCTGTAGGAAAATGAAGCTATATCAGCATATGCAAGAACCTATATTCTCCATATTACATCATGGATGGCCTTAAATTTGTCTGGCTCAAGGTTGTCCTTTGATTGGTATTCAAGTGGAGTGGTAAGTGTGTGCTCTCTAATCCCTGCAACACATGGTAATTTTTTCATTCTCTCTCCGTCTCCACCTGTTCCATGGTCCAGTGGAGGGCTGCAAATCCTATCAGGGGAGTGCAGCACTGCTAAGCCTGCTTCCCTGGCTCCAGTCCATCACATGTGCACTCAGGCTGCAGAGCACCAAGCCAGCTGCAGCCCAACGATCATGTTATCAGATGACGGATGGCTTCATATCAGGTGTTTAAACTGACGAGCTGCCCCATCTGGTAAATGATTCGGGAAGTCTGGCCTTGCTTGATGAATGGGGAAAGTGACAATGCCAATCAGTGTGACCCCTGCAGCTTCCCTGCTGCCGGCCCAACAGCCACAATCAAGTATATCCCACTGGTTTACTTTTTCAATCCCATCGCCACTCTACTGAGACCTACTGTCACTAAATTGCCACTAAATTATATCATTAATCCAAATATTTTCCTTGTAAGAACCTTCACAAAATGCATACCGCACCTTTAGCAGGGCTGGAAACCTGGTGAAGTTGACAGAAGACGATGCAGTTATAGATGCTGGGGAGGTCTGTTACAGATGACTCTGGTGAGCAGGCCAGTGACACAATTATTGAGGCACTTTTTCTTTCTCACTTGAAATTCAAAAATCATGGAGCTGAGCATCAAGCATACAATGGACTAGATTCTCACCTGGCACTGATTCAGAAAATCACGTACACTTCAAGCACGTGATGAATTCCCTCTAACTTCAGCAAAGCCAGATTAATTGCCATCAGCTTGAGACCCAGTCCTCAGTATTTTATTAAAATACATATTACAGAAGATGTGATTGAAAACTAACACTGTTTAAAATTACTGTTGAAGTACCATTTCATAATGTGGCATTTAAAGGCTATTAAAAAAAATACATCCTGTCTTTGTTTAAAATATTATTACTTTATTACTTAAATCTGTGAATTACAAATTACATAAACATGGGAGCTTGCACTTGAATGCATTGTTAAATTTTCAGCCATGTACTGTATACGTTTGGCTTAGCTGCACAGTGTATCGCAAACTGGCTACTTATCGTAATAGAGATCAAATAATGGAGACAGGGCAGAATACACAGAGACTACAAAAACAATTTTCAGTACAATATTTATTTTAATCAGCAATTCAAAATGACTTAACTGGAGTTGTGAACAATCCCAATGCCATTTTGTTTTTGTTCTCAACTTAAAAACATATTTTTCTCCTCAGCTCCTTGATACATGCGGGGTTTTGTCCATCCCCATTAGAAAACCACTTTCTTAAAGAACAAGCAGCAGTGAATAAACTAAACAAAAGAGAGATCCTAATGAAAATGACAGCACAGCAGGTACACTTGTGATTTAGTGTCATTTCTCTTTGCATGCTGCAAAATTGTCAAGCATTTCAGGTATAAAAAGTAAAACCTTTTATTCCATACAGGATAACTGCTGCAAATTGGCAACGTGTAGATATTTTAATAACAAGGCAAACATCAGCAGCTACCTGACTTATTTATCAGCCTGAACGTCTTTACATTTACTGTGGCTCATTCATGATCATTCCTTTGTGTACCATAGTACTTATTTGCAAATCTGTATGCTCTTGGATGTATAGAGAGATTGTATGATGTGATTTATGTTTTGCTAAGATGTACAAAGCAGTTTTATCACTGATTCAGTGGCTAGGATTTTAGTTTTATTGGTTATCTTTGCATAGGTCTGCCTCAGGTGAAATTCTATCATACTCACGACATAAGGAACATATTTTGGTTTTATTCAGTTATTAACCACAAAACCTAAGAGGCAGACAGAGATCACTCTCATATGACACAAAATAGTGACATGCATTGTTCATATTGCCAGGCATGCATATTCAGGGTTTATTGTGTTTACCTTATGCACATAATGTGTCAGAATCCTGTGAGAAGACAGACTTTGCATTTAAGAGAGCATCGGGATTTAAAATTTCTCCCAATGAGACACACGGCAAGGTTCAGTTGTTGTGCAGCCATTGGGTGTGGTTCTTCTTGCATTCCTCCTAAAACCAAAGGGCAAGTTTCGATGCTCTCATAATCTTTCTTCTCATAATGGTTTTTCTTCTTTTCTTCCTCATAGCAACATTGCAGTGCATAATGGCAAGCCTAATACTTGTCCTTCCCTGGAAAGGACTGAAGGTACAGAGAAAGAACTTGCAGAAATTAACAACGGAAACGTCAATATTTACTGTGAAACCCCCAACATGTTTTCAGAAGGAAGTCCATAGCTGAGTGAGAAAGGAAAAGAGGGAATGCCATTTTGTCTTATTCCCCTCTCACCCTCTCCTCCTTTTATGTCTTCATCAGACAGAAAAGATATCAAGAGCCATCAGGTTTGATCTAGGATTGCCAGGACCTGAAAATAGGCAGTGATTTCTGTATGAGTTTTGGGTACACAAGGAACACAGAAGCCTCCGCAAAATTAAGTTTTTGTAAACATAGACTATATAAAAGTCATAATTAATATATAGTTGCTTTAAAACTGTTTTGTATGCGTAACACAAAAGTACAAATGACTTCACCAAGATTTATTGATTCATGTCAAGGCATCATTACTTTTCAAAGTGTGAAAAATGATCATATATTTATGACCTGCCGACTGAAGCTGTTTTGTGAATTAGCAAAAGCTCTGGAGAGGAGCAGCCTAATTGCATTATCATAGAATCAGAGATGGTTGTCAATTTTCCCCCATTTAGCTTTTCTCCTTTAGTTTGTTAAAACGAAGGTGCCATACGTTGGTTGAATTCACTAATACCCTGATGAATGAGGTATTTTCCCAATAGGCTCACTACGAGTATAAACAGTGAATTAGGGATGATAGGTCATCAATCATATCTCCTTCAAACAGATCTTTGCCCTGAGATTATTTGTTATATATTAAGAGCACTTACAAAGTTATCATAGAAAACACTCTAATGAAAAGACCCGAAGTTGACCTTAATTCCATTTTAGTGGGTTTGTAGGGGAGTTTGTCTGTTCGGATAGATATCCCTGTGTGATGGCATACTAGTTTTGATTTTGGCAATCTAGTTTGGATTCTCTTCATTAACAGTCATTTCTTTTATCTTTTAAAAGATGTGTAATTTTTGTAGTATTCCTCTTTAATGTATCTGTATGCTATGGCTGAAATTCAAAATCTTCTCTGGATTTTAAGTGAATATTTTCATAGGTTTGAGAGTGTTTCAAGAGCTATGCTGTTTACTATTTTTATAGGAAACCATCACCCATTCTCCTCTTTGGAAAGGTATTTATTCATCATTGGGTTGGCATCTCTGCACACACTGTACTGTAAGCAAGCTTTTCATCTCCACTGATGAGCACCAGCCCCTGGTGGAAGTTAAGCATATGTTTAAGCAGTGTCCTGGCTGGAGGCACTTTCCTGGATGTTATCCTTAATTTAAACCAAAAAAGGTCAAAGGCAATCTATAATTCAGAGTACCTTTCACCTCCTTCAGTGTGACTATGGCTGGCTCCAGCTGTGCTGCTGAGTCAGGGGGGGAGCCAGAGCAGGAATTCATCCATAATTGCGTCCTGCGACCAGGGCTGCGTCACGTGAGGCCCCATAACAAGCTGCGCTAATAATGTGCTAACAGATGCAGGAGGGCTTCTGCTCCTGCTCCCAGCAAATCTATGACTTATCATGCTTATTAAGCTGGAGGTAAATTCGCCCTTCAAAGATGCGCATCCAACACCCACGGAAATCAGCAGGAGGACAGTGCAGCAGGGCTGGTGTCCGTGTTGGCTCAGCCGGTTCATTTCCCCGGCTGCTTAGGAAGCTCCCCCGTTGTGTCCCTTCGGATTCCAGCCAGGAAGGTGGTATACTGGGCAGGAGCCAGCCCTGGTGCTCAGGGCAAGAGCCAAGGAGCAGAGTGTCAAGTGATGCTTTCTTCCCCACGCGTCAGGTGCTCCCCATCTCCAAAGTGCTGCCTTTCAGGAGGTGCTGGGCCAGAAACTGTGCTTCACCTCCAGTAGTCCCCAGTGGAGCGGTTTTCCTAAGAATTTGTTCACATGATCATCCACTGAAGTGAAATGTCTCAGGCACAGCAGCATGGCAGAGAGGGGACAGTAGGTAGGTTGGAGCAATTATGAAGATTTGAGTGCTGGATTTGTAGGGTGTTTACATCCCAGGGTTGGGAGCTTTGCGCAGTCACTCCCTTTCGTGTTGGGTGGAGCCACCACGTTCAACAGAGACCTGTCTGTACTCTGGAAACTGGGACAGAGTAGGGAGGATCCTTCATTTAATTCCATGAGGAGCAGTTACTCACACTGATAGCAAAAGTTAAAGATCTGCCACTTACTTTAGAGCTTGAGTTATTTTTTTTCCCATCACAGGCATTCAAATTTGTCTGTAGCCAGCACACTTATGGAGTCCTGTCTAGAATGGTATGGCCTAATTATATTGCCTTATTTAACCCCCTGTGCCCACACTCTGGCTGGAATATTTTCAGATCTCAGGTACAAGAGAGTCACTTTTACATGTTAACCACATTTAAATGCATTCGTGAAAGTCCATACTTGGGTGTGAGGAACACAGCCTCCTCTCCTCTTCCAAACTACAACATCATGGGTATCTTTCTGAGAAGGATAATGTGAAAATCATCAATTCAATAAATTTGGAATCCTATTAATATTTGTATAGTAAAACCTTTGTTCACAAAAGTGTTAAGGAAACCCAAAGGAGGGCTAGCACAGTGTGCTCACGTTCTTACTCACCTGGATGTTTACAAATAATTTTTCCCATTAGGCAACCAGCTAACACCTCCAACACAAGAATATGATATTACCAAAATCTAACTCTTGAGGAGAGAAGATTCCTGGACTGAAGCTAAAATCACTCAGACGACAAAACGTTTCTGAGACTTCAAAGGGATTTTGCCTAAGGAAGGGTATGCTCTTGCATAAGACAAGTAAAATTTCCGATAGAGAGATTTTATCAGGGAACCTGTTCTCATGAGTGTGGTTCTTGGATCATGGGGTTTTTGGGAAATCAAATTCTTCAGAAACTTCGCTGCATTCATATTCTCACCACTGGCACCACACTGTGAAGGGGATGTACACTTGCTATACCGCAGCTATAATTCACCAAATTGATTATTTTCACTATTCAGCAGGCTAAATGATGGGTCAAGTAAGTATGATAAGGTCAAGAAAATTAAGGTAAATGTGCAAACAAGCTGGGGGAGGAGGTTGCATGGTACTGGCTGCCCCTTTCCTTGCTGTATTCTGTGTTGGCTGTTACTTTAACAGCCCTTAAAATTCACAGTGAAACTTTAAAGAGAGAAAAGAGCCTTAAGGAAGGGAAGAATGGTAGCTCTTTCATAAGGTTAGTGTTTCCTTTGAGAAAAAGCAGAGAGGTTTAGAAGAATGAGGAAGGTGGTATTGTAAAAGAAAGTGGGCTATTTCTAATTTAACAATGGGTGGCCCTGTTTTTATCAGTTTATGGTACCGTGTGTTTTTGTCTTCGTGAACGCTCGTCTTTTGTCATTCAGCTATATAATCACCACCTTTTGTAAGATAATCACAGGTAATTAACTTTGTAACTGTTCTTGTCCTGATAGACTCGTAATTGCCTGTCTGTGAATCACATATCTAGGCTTCTCAGATAAAGGAAGATATGATCTATCTGTAATTTCAAGTCTTTTGACAACTGATTGAGGGCCAATTGTTTTACATACGTGATATATTTATGGCAATTTTCACTTTGATAGTGGGTCTGAAAGGCTAGACTGAGATTGAACCACACATCCAAAAAATGCATCCCTGTTAATAGTGAGCTCTGTGCAATCTAACCAGACAGAGCATTTAAATTCTACTAGTTTTATGTTCTTTATGACTTTGATTTACCCTTAGATGTACTGCATTGAGGATCAAATGGAACAATTCAGCTCTGAATAAAGAAAACAAGAATAGCTTTGTCAGTTCAGAACAAAAGTCCATTTTACCCAGTAGTCAGTCCCTGAGAGCAAGCTAAGCACCAACTGTTGCTTGAAGAAGAAATGGCAAACGCAGGGATATCTTCTCAGAATATGTTCCCAGCCTCCAAAAATCTGTATCTCAAGGGCAATTTGAGATGCAGGGATAGTGCTTTAATTAAATAGCGTTATGTGGTTTTCTACCATTAATTTGTCCATTGTTTGTCCATTTTTAATCATTTTAAAATGCATCAGACATGGATGCATGTGAACTTTCCACATTTATTCTGCAATCTGGAATTCCACAAATTAGGTACAAATTGTATGGAAGACCGTGTTATTTTGTCTGCTTTGAACCTGCTTTGAACATGTGATGCCCCTATTACTCTCCCTCACAATATATCCCCTATAATTTTGAAGATGTGCATCAAATTCCTCTTCAGTAACTTTTTTTTCCCCACCAAGAGAGTCTTAGTTTACTCCCCTGTTCTTCATACAGAAGGAAAGGGAAATTATTTTAGCACCCATAATCCTTGAATGGGCTGCAGACTAACAAAGATGTTCTGGTTTATCATCCAGACAGCTTAAATTTTATAAGTATCATTATCAAAAATTACGTGACTCAGCACTCTTTTATCAAAATTATAAAAAATTACATGACTCAGCACTCTTTTTTATATGTTGCCACCACTTTAATAGTTATTGGTAGAGAAGCCAGGAAATGTAAATATCAATCTCTCATCTTCCACACTATCTTTGCTTAGTCAGTTGGCTGGCATATTTTCATTTGGTTCTTAATCTCAGCTGCTCAGCATCTAAGGTTTAACTCTTCTTATACCGATGCTAGTTTTTGGTCACTGAGATGAAATGGGCTCAAGTAAAATCGCACCTGGGGAAAGGAGAATCATGGACATTTTGTCTGTTTGATATTGTTTTACTTACTGGAGCAACATCCTAGAAGAAAGATGTCATTGTAGCCCAGACAGACTGCTCCAGGTATACCAGCTTCAGAGTAATTTCCCTGGAAGGGATGAGAGAATGCTTTCGCACACCCTCTTCAAGAAGCTTTCAAGGAAAAGACCTGTGAAGGGGAGAAACTGGAAGGCAGCAGCCCAGCTCTCCAAACCTGGAGCCCTTCACTCGATGGGTAGCAAAACCTTCTACTCTCTGGTCTGGCACTCTCCGCAACAAAACTGATTTGGAGGAGTTTGGGGTTTTGCAAGTGCACCGAGAAACATTCTGCAGAAACACATGTTGTGGTTGATTTAAATGAGACTTTGTTGCTTCTACTGTCTGAAGAGGGAATATTTGAGAGCAGTGCCAGGAATCATGGAAAATAAAACAACAGGCTATTTGCAGATGTTTGTAAATTGCTGCAGTTATCAAGACATAAAGTTCTTTGTTCTTTGGTAACTAAATATAAACAAACTTTGAATTAGTTTTTAACAACACGGCAGAGGAAAATACGTTGGAACATTTTATATTCAACTAACTTTGTTTTAATGTAGGCTAATAAAGTTTTCCCTATTACATCTGTCATCTGTGTTCAAACTTTTTATTATTATGGAAAGAAGTAATTTTTGTCAGAGCTCAGAATGTTGAAGGTAAGAATCTCAGAAGTGTCTCTATATCATATTAGAAATTGTAATTTTACTTGAGTTTAATGGAATATTGGAAGAAATTTCTCAGGTATGTGTTAAGTTTCCACCACGTGGAACCTGGTCTGCATATCTTAAGAGACATAATGTAGTCTGGCTCAACCACAAGTGATTGAACTATATGCAGCAATCATTTAGTGAAATTCCGTGGCCTGTGTAATGCAAGAAGCTAGATTAGATTATCACAATGGCCCTTTCTGGCCTTAAAATGAATGGAATCTGCGATATAAAATTGGCTTCGTTCAGGTTAATCATCATCAGCTGAAATTTGCCACCCCTATGCACATTGAGACTCATTCATTTCAGGGGAATTACTCACTGTTCTGTGCACTGGGAAAAAATCAGACCCATGTTGATGAATGCCATAGTGCAAAAGGGGTTTGAATGATGAGAGAACAACCTGATGCCTTATAAATAGTACGTTACATATATGAAGTACCAAGGTGAAAAGGCTTTGTATCCCTCTTTGGCCAGCATCCATAAAGTTCAAAGCACTGTTGTGAGGAGCAGAACAGCAGGGTTAATGTGAGGAAGGCAAGAATGGAAAACCTCTGCCCCCTCCCTGGCACAGATCACTGCCCACAGCATCTTTCTCTATCGTCCACAGGGACAGCACAGTGGCAAAGAGCGGCAGAATTGAAATCACACCGACATCGCTCATACGCTCCCAAATCCCAGTGCTATTTAGATTTTGATTAAATGTCCCAAGACAGAATTCAACACCTGGCTGAAAAGTTTTGCACCTGGCTTCAGTGCTCGACTCTTGTACAAAGAGGAGCAGAGGGAACACACCTTGGACTTCTTCCAGCATTGCCTTTCAGAGTACTCGTGTGTGCAAACAGAAACAGGAGGTCAGCAACTGAAGAAAGCATCGTTGCCACAACAGCCACTGCCAGGCAATGTGATCCTGTCTGCATCTGTCAGTGGGGCTGTCACTTCATCACAGCTGAGTTTGGAGACAATGCTAATGGCTGAAGGCTTTTGTGTCCCTGCTTGTCTCATTTCCCCATCCCACAGTGAGATGCCTCAACAGTTCTGTCAACACAGTATTTTGTGAAGCTGTGTTAGGAACCAGACCTGGAAACTGGCGACAGAACACTATTTCTCTTAAAAAAACCCCACATCCAGGATGGAGGCACTTTTTAACCCAGACCAAGGCACTGATCTCCACCAACTGACTTCCAGGAAAGGAGAGCACACCACAGCTGGAGAGAGAGCAAACAGCTGGAATGGGAGGGGGAGATGGGACCTCCCAAGCTACCATTGCCCCTGACGGAAGCATCCCTGGTCCTGTGATCCTGCTGCACTTCAGGATAAACACGACGTCTACACAGCAGAACATTTCCACAGGATCAGGATTTTCCATTTCAAAAGTAACTGTTAGCTTAGCCCCAAATTTAAGTACCTCAGCTTTGCCCTGGTGTTCACGTAGCAGCAGCAGCAGCAGTTAATTTTCCTGTGACAATGTTCTATTCTACTGACATTATCTCTTAAGTATAAGACTATTCTATTAAGGTGGATGAATTGAATTTCATTTCCTCTCACTTCAAATAATGGCATTCTATTCACATTGCTTTCAGTACATCATGGCAGAGTATGGACTTTTGTTAGAAGCTGGCACCCGCAAATGCTGTTATAGTAAGGGTAGAGATTTCCATTATAAATCCTCTTTTACGGTGTTTTAAATCAGCCATAAAAGTTCCCTCCAAGATGAAACTTGGCACCAAAAAAAAAAAAATTTTTTTTTGAAGTTAAGAATGATTTGGCTTGGTTGTTTTAAATGTCTTTCAATTGTATAAATGGAAAAAGTTTATCAGTTCAAGATGTATTTAAAATTTCTATAAATCAGCCTCTCTTCAGCTCAAGGATATAGTTTGACATTAGTTCATAATGTAGTCTAATTGCTTTTTGTATTATGAAAAATAACAAGTTCTTAAATTTTGGAGAGTGTGTGTCTTCTACATGTCAAGTAACTACTTTTCATAAGGAGTTTTACTGTATATACTCTAAATATGTTTTTATCCTGAAGAGATGTTAAAAATAACATATTCATAAATCTGCCTTAATTCATGCTTTCATGGTAAACTTTTAACACTTATGAAACAGCTGTTACAGTCAATATTTTTTTGTGTTATAACAACTCCCTGTTTAAAACCCATGATGTATCCTGATTCAGAAAAACACTTAACCAGGGCTCATGAAGCAGGACAAAGAGCAAACAAGACAACATGGAAAATTAGTCTGTTCTCCCAGGCAAAGTGGCTGGGATGGATGACCACACACTCTCGAGAATATAGCAGCTGTGGGCTCTCTTTTCTCCGACTCTGCTGTCATCTGCATGTCCCCTTCAGGCTTTTATCGCTGAAGCATATGCATTCTTGGACACACCATTCACTGCATCACCCCTAAAGAAATCCCTTTGTGAGCAGTCTGTGGCACAAAATAATAAAGAATATTCTGGACATAGCAAATTCTCATCAATTCTAACACTACTAAAAGATATATCCTTTTACCAGCAGCCACAATACAGAGAACTTATGCATGTTTGCAACTTTAATGGCAAAACAAATCTGTTCTTTTTAAACTTTATAAACTATTGTGTCAATACCTTTATTTATTGTGTGATAACTTTTTAATTGCTGGCAAAGTTAGAAATATGTGTATTCATTATTTATCGAATATTAATTGGTCAATAGAAATGCCCACCTACTCTGCTCTTATTCACTAACCTTTTTATTAACCCCACAGCTTTCCCTGCACCTTAGCAAAGATGACATTAAAGTCCAAACACGCACTCTTCAAATGCTCACATATGTTACATCACACTAAAACCCACATAAGAAGCATTAATAGGTGCATGCATCACAGCAATTATACATTATAGTAATGTGCTGCAATCATGAGAAATACATTAAAACATGTACTGCTCACAGATGTCAGCAGTTTTCAACCTGAAGCCTGGTGAATGCCTGACTCCAGGTTTCAAAATAAAAACTGGCTTGAGCAGGCATCTACTCCCAGGCTTGCAATTTCAAGGTTAAAAGTCTTTTCCTACCAGTCCCCTCAGTGCCTGTTACATCCTTCTACAGATATTCAGGGTGAGGGAAATAGTTTTGTTGTCCCATTGAAGTGACCAGGAAAATCTTCACTAGGAAAGCCACATCTTCCACAAAGGCTGAGTGAATAGTAATGTCCATATAGACCAGGGAAGCAAAATTTGCGTTTCTCATTGCAGAAAATGTCCAGCAGATTAAAACTTATGAACTTCAGAGCAGTGCCTATCAATGTGGTTGGGGTCTCCAAGTAGTCGTTAGTATGGCTTTCAAACACTGTAGAGAAAAAACTCTTTCCATTTATGAATTCTCAAGTGCAGTGTGAGGAGCAAAAGGAGAGCATATGTATCTCATCCATTGCCACTGCACAGTTCAGGAAACTGTTGTGGTTTTGTTTGGTGGGGTTTTGGGTGTGAGTAACTGCTGGAAGTTCCCCTGCCTCCAAGGTTTTGGCAGTAGGGGGTGGGGGAACACTGTCGAGATGGCCCCTGTGAGAAACTGCTCGAAGTTTACCCAGCTCCAAGTCAGACCCACCCCTGGCCAGGGCTGAGCCCTTCACCGCCTCTGCGAATAACATATTGAAGAGGAGGCACAGCGCATGGAGGGGTGGCATGGCCCCAGGCAGGGCTCAGCCCCGGTGGTCAGTCCAGCCACCTGCCTGCTGCCTGCTGCCTGCCTGCTGCAACACGACCCCCTGCTGCAGCCCAGCCCACCCAGCGCAGCCCCTGCCCCAGAGCCGGGGATTTCTCAGGAGCCAGTGAAAGAACCTGTGGCAGAGAGAGGAGTGAGAGGTGAGAGAGACAACTGCGCAGACGTGAAGGTCAGTGAAGAGAACGGAGGGGGAGGAGGTGCTGGAGCAGTGATTCCCCTGCAGCCCGTGACGGGCCCCACGCTGGAAGAGGTGACTGCACCCGAAGGAGGCCGTGACTCCGTGGAAGGGACCCACGCCGAAGCAGTTGGTGGAGAACTGCGGCCCATGGGAAGGACTAACATTGGAGTAGTTTGTGAAGGACTCTCCCGTGAGAGGGACCCCACGCTGGAGCAGCGAAAGACTGTGAGGAGCCCTCCCCTGAGGAGGAAGGAGCGGCGGAGACAACACGTGATGGACTGACCACAACCCCCATTCCCCTGTGCTGCTGTGGGGGAGAAGGTAGAGAAACAGGGAGCCTTAAACCACGACAGAAACCAAGTAATAAAATTATTGTCAAAAACCTTCTGTGTGGTACCCCTTCTTTTGATCCAGCATTATCTTGCTAAATCCTTTATACTGGTGTCGCAAGCTATTTTACCAGTGTTTAACTCCTTACCTACATACTGAGCTACGAGAAATATCAAGCTTTCAGACAGCTGTAGCAATGCAGATGATAGTTTTCATCTGAGACATCCACTGCTCCAGGAATCTGATAGAAAAGCACACCTCAGCACTCTGTGCTTCTGTGGCCAGATGTGTAACGCCAGCCAGAGCAATCCTTTGCCATTGACTGTGCAAAGTATAAAGCCACCTCAAAACAGGTTCTGTGGGAGGGATTTTCAACATCAGCTTCCACTTTTTGCAATCATGCCTGTGCTCCACAATGCCTTTTATGACTTTTTGATACCCTTGCAGAAGCCTATTTTTGCTAATCACCAGAAGAATAGCATACTAGTCCACACAGCTAGACAATACCTGAAGAACAGCACAAGAGAAGAACAACAACAATAATTTAATTTTACTCCACATTTTGCTATCTGCTATTTGATTCCTGCAGTGGAAAATAATATGAACTACAGAACATCAGCTGAGCAATGTACTATGGGGTCTACAATTGGAATTCAGACATCACCGGCTTAAGCAGAAGCCATATGGTAGTGTGGACAATAGTTATACCGTGTGTCCACTCAGAGCAGTCAGTACTTGTTACAAATCATTTCACATTTTTAAGAAATACTGAAAAAGCAAACAGCAAATTTAACTGCATTAACATTTTAATGCCTTAATGATCAGGAAGAGGGGGACTCTCTACTCTGCTCTCGTGAGATCCCAGCTGGAGTACTGCGTCCAGCTCTGGGGCCCCCAACATAAAAAAGACATGGACCTGTTGGAGCAAGTCCTGAGTAGAGCCATGAAGATGGTCAGAGGGCTGGAGCACCTCCCATATGACCACAGGCTGAGAGAGTTTGGGTTGTTCATCCTGGAGGAAAGAAGGCTCCAAGGAGACCTAATAGCAGCCTTCCAGTACCTGAAGGGGGCTACAGGAGAGATGGGGAGGGACTCTTGATCAGGGAGTGTAGTGAGAGGACAAGGGGTAATGGGTATAAGCTGAAAGAGGGTAGATTTAGACTAGACATTAGGAAGAAATTTTTCACTGTGAGGGTGGTGAGGCACTGGAACAGGTTGCCCAGAGAAGCTGTGGATGCCCCATCCCTGGAGGGGTTCAAGGCCGGGCTGGATGAGGCTTTGAGCAACCTGGGATAGTGGAGGGTGTCCCTGCCCATGGCAGGGGGGTTGGAACTCAATGATCTTTAAGGTCCTTTCCAACCCTAAATCATTCTATGATTCTATGATTCTATGACTGTGCACATGGATAAGAGAGGCCTGTGTGGTATTCCAACCCCTGAGTAAATGCATGAAAAATTATTTCCTCTTTAGGCAAAAATCTTGTCTACGTGGGAAAGCAAATTGGAAAAGCTATTTGAAAATAGGTGCCACAATAGGGTCACTCTGCAGAGACAAAACCATAACATGTTCCCAGTTTCGTAGAAATTTTCTGACCTGAGAATGACCACAACGGTCCCTAGGGTAGGTTTTAGGAGAGTCACTCTGCTAATTGTCTAGCAGTGTGAGTTGAAGCACTCAGGAACTTCTGCAGAGGAGAATGAGCACGGTTATGCCTATTGGCCTAATAAAAACAATAGAAAAAAACATGAATCACCCACGGTGATACCGTAGCTTGTGTGTTGCAAGAAGGAGCAAAATCAAAGTCTTCAGGTGCCATTCATAACAACATTCGTAACAGCTCTTGGAGACACAAGGACTTTTAGTCCCTTTTCCATGAAGGCAAATGATATAACAAGTTACAGGCAAAGTTATATATAAAACAAACAATATAGCTGGCTTCAAGGATTGTTTGGACCATCTTTATTTCAGGGGACATATGTGAGGGTGTGGAAAGGCAACAATTTCTTGATCTAAGAAAATGTGCTAGTGAAAGCAGTGGAGTTAGTATAAGACACATGCTGCTAGTAAAATAAGACATTCATGGGCACGGGGGGTCAGATGTGCTGACACTTCTGAGACAACTTGATTGTGAAATTGCTGCATTAATGTTTTAGAGGAAGGTGTGTAAAGTTAAAAAAAAAAGATAAAACCCTCTTCACTTTCCTAGCTTGAGCAGTTTAAGAGATGCTCAGCTGTGACTAGAGTGGAAAGGATGCCAACTTTCCAGCGTGTGTGTGCACATTTCTTTTGCTCATAATTAATAGCCCCTGTGCTTGCTAAGTTTTTGGAAAGCAGCTCGCAGCCTACCTAGGTAATGCCTTCTGACAACGTTTTGAAGATCAGTTATGTCATATGGCTGCCTTTTAGAAAAAAAATTGTAATGCATAGCAGTGCCATATGGCATCTCTGAAGAATCAGCCGGATTGGACAGACATTCATTGGATAAAGTCCCACAGCACTTGGAAAAGAATGTAGTCCTGTTGCCAAAATGTGGCCTTTGTTAATCTCCTAACTATTATTGTGCAGAAACCAATTCATCTGTATTAATTATAAACAAATTTTAATTACTTCAGTAAAAGCTCATTATACAAATATCTAATGCCAAACAAGCTCCCTTAACCCTTTCTGAGACTCCAAAGAAAACTTTAGACTTTGGACTGTGGGTGTTCTGAGAAAAGCTGAAATTTCAGCAAGAGTTCAGAGTACAGTTGTGTGACATTTATGTTTTCCTCTTTTCATATCTCATGGTGTATGTGCATCTTACAGGCTCTATCAAAATAGTGTGTCTGTGGGTATAAAAGGCCGTTTACACCTCAAATCAGAGAACATATAACAGAACCTGACACTTTCTATTGTTTAAGATTCCAAAGTAAAATATAGTCCATTTAAAATTGCAGTGATTCACAATGGCACCAATAACATGACAAACTGTGACCTGTTCATAGTTAAGCATTCATCACCATCCAGGCTTGCTTGCAGTTTTTCTACCTGGCTTGCAGACCCACCATTGACCAATCCATCTGAGATGTGACAGCACGGTGTTTGGGGGTAGCTCAGGTGCAGCTGTTCATTCTTCAGTCTGC
Organism: Pterocles gutturalis; assembly: GCF_000699245.1. Taxonomy (NCBI): domain Eukaryota; kingdom Metazoa; phylum Chordata; class Aves; order Pterocliformes; family Pteroclidae; genus Pterocles; species Pterocles gutturalis. Next base: position 43,374 of record NW_010146282.1, read on the forward strand.
ACCCACCACAAAACTACTGAGTCTGTTCCCTCTCACAGGAATATTTGTCTTGCAGTAAAGTTAGGCAAAACACTGCACTTTTGCCCACCAAGTCTTTCTGTAAAATTGTTGTTCGTTTTTCATGCATACAGATTTGTCCTTCCTGGCTCAGATTCTTCCATTGGAGTCACTTTTTGGGCCATGATACAACAGTGTTCCTAAATCCAGCATAGCCTCCCCAAGGGATTGGTCGCCACAAAAAGTGCTCCTCTGATTTCATTTTGGCATGGATAGGTGGCAATGCTCCTCCTTGTAACTTGGCTATCATCAACAACTGCTCTAGGAGTCTGGAGAGGTTAACTTGTTCAGACTGCTCTGCCTCATGAGATAGTAACACAATGGGCCCAAGTTCAAGAAAATGCAAAGAAGGACATTGGAGTTTTGCCATGAATTTCAGCTTTATATGAAATCCAAAACTCAGTGGAAAAAAAAAAATAAAAAAAAAAAACAGTTTTAGTTTGAGGTCAAAACCATACAACCTCTCTTAACTATCCATTATTCTTGAATTATTAGAGCATACATAACCTTATAGTATCAAACTCTTATGGTCTTAAATCTCTCCAGACTTGCTGAAAAATTGACCCACCGTAATGAAACCTACAGGAGTTTAGCATACTGAAGGTTACAAATTACATTTCACAGTTATACCTATTTTCTTATTTCACAGGAGTTTTTGTATCAGAAAGCAAAATCTTAAAAATCCATAATTGTGTATGAATTTGGGGATAATATGTGAACTTTGATGCTATCTGTTTCACCACTTGAACCATGTTGTCTTGACAAACGTTCTTGATTGTATTCAGATCACTCTTTGGACTGTATCAGATTAAAACCAGTGAAACCACTTTGTACCTTCTTCCTGCCTTAAACTTTGGTGTTCCCACAAGAAAAGTCTGTCTCACTTTGTTTTTTTGTGCTTTTGCTGTACTGGCATAAGTATTGGCACAAAAAGTAACTCCAGGGCAATTAATACATGGTTTTATCTTTATCTCTTCATCTGACTCTTTCTGTAATGTCTCCTCTAATAGCCAAGGTTAAGTACATTTCCTCTATGTTAAATCGAAAAAAGCACGCTCAGTGGCCTGTACATAATGGTCTTATGACCACTGAATGGCCTTATGACCAATAAATGGTCTTATATGCAATGAACAATCTTTAACATTAGGGACAATAAATTCCTATGGCCAGTGTTGAGCAAAAATGTTCTCTGGCATAGCAGTCTGTTTTCCTGGAAATCACTGACTGAAGTGTTGTCTAGAGAGCTAATTTCTTCTCCTTAGAAGACAGAGGGAATTCACAGAAGGAGAAATATGAAGAGGACAGTTTTTGCTAAAAGCTTGCTAATCCACCTCACTTCTAGGAAACCATATCTCATTTTACATCCAAATGTACTGGCATCTTATAATTTAAAAAAAAAAAAAAAAAAGGGTCACAAATGCTTAAATCCAAGGACTTTGCAAGTGTAAAATTGCCATAGATGATAACTGCTTGCTTTTCTGTTGTGTTTATGGGAAACTTTAATCTGAATTCAAAATTAACAATAAGATTGAAAATGTCAAGTCTGGATACCTAGAACTAGATACATATAACATACTGCGATACCTGGTTAATAGCTGGGTACTCAGAGATCCTGACTATAGAGCCCTCACTGAAGTAATATTGACATTATATATAATTTTTATAAGTAAAGTAAGCGATCTGTTTGTGTTTTCTAAATACAGATTTATGCACCTAACTTTAAACAACCATGCTGATATTACTGAACTAAGTAAAACACTTTAGTAAGGGGCAGATGAGGAACAAAATACTATTTTCCAATTCTCTTCCCAGAGGTTCTGTCTTACGAGATAGCTCATTTTATTTCAACTAAGTTATAGAAAGAATATGCTTTAACTATATTAAAAATAAAAACCACAGAAACAGCAATTCTTACTACTGAAAAATCAAATATGCTGTAGAAAATGTATGCTGATAGTCTTGCATATTACACTTTATGTTTTGCCTACTTGGTCTTTTTTCCCCATTATCTCTTACAATTAGGCCTTAGTAAATTGAGGGTTACAGTCAAAAACAGCAAGGAAGAATCATGAAGCTGGCAGGACTGACTGTGCAAGTAGCCAGAGCATCTGTTTCAAAACAGTGCCATGAAATGAAGCTGCAGGGAAGAAAACGCATCAAGGAAAGAGATGCATTATCAAGAAACCAGAGGCAGTCAAGAGGAAAAAGCCAGAGAAACCCCAATCACAAAATTTGGTGCCACCAAAATAAGTGACAGGTTATACACTGACTGCCAAGGTTAGAGTGGCCTGGACCTTGTCAGGAGTCAGAAGTACCTACCATACCACAAACAGAGCAGGCGTGTGCTGAAGCAGCCAAAATGGAGAAGTCCCTTATCTATAAGCCATGCCTTCTTTTTGAAACTGCCCGACCCTAACCAGAGCAGCAGCTAGGACTTATATGGGATGTGTCCTTACAAATTTTTTCAAGTTTGTCTTTGGACTATATTAACTGTATAATATTAAAAAAAAAAAAAAAAAAAAAAAAAAGGAGACATTAAAGGCAGGCTGCCAGCACTCCAATTCATATCTGATCGAATGAAGCAGGGGAAGCTAATCTGGGAAAGCAGAAAGGGATTTACTTTTGCATGTCAGGCCTGGACTATCATTCTGTGCCTGTGTAGGGCTGCTGAGAGCAGAATACCCAGGGACAAGTAGAAAAAGTAGTAGGGTGCTGTCCTGCCATGTTGTATGAGTATTAAAGAGCCCTGGCACAGCTTGGAATAACACCCTTGTGGGGAAGACTGCTGTTTCCCTTTATCAGCTGAAAGAGTTGAGGCCTCTGATGGCAACAAGCTTCAGTATTTGTGTCGGACCACGTTCAATATGCTTTTGTACTACCAACCAGGGACAACTCTATGATGGACCTTTGCCCCAGGTTAATAGAAACTTCAAAAGGAAGTTGACAAAAATAGAAGATGTCGTAATATTTTTTTTCTTGAAAAAAAAATAAATTACAAAATCTAGCAATGTGAACCACTGTACTTCTCTTGCCTTTTAATATTAATATTAGCGTTACTCCAAAATTTACCACAGCACAAGTTAATAATAGGCTTATTTTAAAATTCTTTAAGGTTGACTGATTAATAACCTGGAAAAAAAAATTTCTGCCCAATGCATTAGACTATTTTAGTTTCTGTGATGCTGCAGTTTTTAAGCTTATGAAGGTTTGGGGAGGTTTTGCAATTTTGATCATTTTACATTAGGACAGATTCAGTCTGAAGAAAAGTGTGCCTCAACACAGCTGCCAGCCATCCCTTTGGGTTTATGGCTCTATGTTGATGCCCTTTCCTTTCAATGATGAACTCACACACGTGTCACAGCGTGGGTTTTGATTTACTGGGAGTAACTTTGCTGAGATTTCTTTCATTGGAAAGAAAAGCTGGTGGCTTCTGATTATTAAAGTCTGTCACTGAGGGAAGAACAGGTTTCTTCCTCTGTGATTCTCCCTTAGGAGCTATCATTAGGTGGAGATGGGGTGGGAGGCCAGCTGTGTTACCTGAGGCTGAGAGCAGTAGCCTGGTCCTAGGGTGATCCTGTGCTGGTGACTTTCTAGGTGTTGTGCATGAGTTTTGTCTCTTATTCACACTGTGCCTCTGTTTCCTCACCTACTAACTGGATCTTTTTATTTGATGTGAAGTACAGTAGTGAAAAGCACGACGTAAGAGCACAGCACTATGATAATCATTAGAGAATCTGAGAAAATATTTGAAGTGTTAAATGCTCTGATCATGTACTTTATGACACACTACCATTACAAACACTTTGTACTTATCAGAAAGCCTGTGAATCATTTCCCCTCATTTTCTTCCCTACCAAGAACCACAGTTGCCACAAAAACAGATCTATTCTTGATTCCTTTTTAAAGAAACAATGCTTGCCAATTATGCTGGGTGGTTGAAAAAAGCACACGACTCGAAATAGGATATCTGGTAGCGTGAGTACCCTTTTAAATGATCTGTGGTATTTTTGCTACAGATACCAATCCTATAACGTTGCATAAAAACATCCAAACAGTGAAAACAGTTTCCCAAGAAAGACATTCAGCTAGTCTGAAAGAACGATCCACCCTGTGTAGGAAGCTAATACGTACAGAAATGAAAGAGGTGACAGAGCTTTCTTCTCTCTCCTTGTAATTTTAAGCCCCATATTTACACACCATGAGTACAGGAAACAATGGAGGAAACTCCCTACTCCCTCTACTGGGGAAGAGACCCACTCCAGACACCTTTCCTTGTATTTTCATACATGTATTTACTAGGTGTTACTTTCTCCAAAGCCTTTTTTTGTTGTAATTAGGTTGTATTTCAACATGCGAGGCTGATTTTGGGTTGTTATCAGCACCCTACTTCTGAAAGACTACAGGTACTGCTGCACAGGGCATGCCATGCATAGGGTAAATCCGACCACTGGCAAGTTGGCTTTGCTTGGATGCTGAAGTCTAGGTCTCGGCAGGGAAGCAGGATTACTTCTGGATGAGGTGAGGGCACCACTTCGGTTTTATCAAAACTGGCAGAGTGAGACCTGACAATACCAACAGCATCACCAGAGCAGAGCGGAGATGGCAGCGGTCTTTTTGTGACACTTGTTAAGATGTAGATCCTAGAAGGGAGCAGGAGCTCCTGAGCAGCACTGGTGACAATGGCAGTGAGCTCCATCCCACCTGACTGTGGACAGCAGAACTGAAGACCCTCACCTGCACTAAGTGGATTGGCACTGGAGTGTATTTTGGAAGGATGTTTCTGTGGGAGCCGGGGCAGAGCAGTGGGGCCATTCCTGCGTGTTCCTGGCTGATATAGTAGAGTGAGGGTTCTGGAAGATAGGTTTGTGCTGTGATCCCTATGACCTTGACACTGAGAATCTGGTACAGGCTCTAACAAAATTGCTGACAAATAAACTGCACCAGATTTCATATTTCTGATGAGAATACAGTGATGACTTCAGTGACTGACAGGAGAGATGAGAGAAGGGATCATACTTTTTTTTTGCCCCAAATCTTCTATTCTCTGGTTACTCTGGTAAGTTTTATTTCCTAATTTATTTCCTAATTCCTAAGGCCAAAAGTATGAGTGTGATTATAGGAAGAGCTGTAAACCACAGGATTTTTTTTTTAAGAAAGACCACCGTGACACACTGAACATTGTCCCCAGCATCGCCCCTGGCCTCTAGAAGTTACACCTGTGAAACAGAGTAGCTCTTTTCTCTCTTTTTATACTTTTTTTCTGACACCATGTCAGAAATTAATTATTTAATAAAATGTAACGTTGTCTGGATTTCCAGACATGAATATAATTAAATGGCATATGTGAAATTAGTGCTACAGAAAACTTAGCACGAGAAGCAGTGAAGTACACTTTAGCATGAAGAGTGGTGAGGTACACGTTAGCACATCAATGTATCCAATGTGAATGTGAAGTGAAGCAGAAAATATTTATAAATCATTTGTCTTTCTAAAAGAAGGTGATGCTAAGACATTGCCCTTAACATGTTTGATAAGCACATTCTGATGTGATTTAAGTCTTTAGATAGGCTCAAAATGAATACAGAGAGACCTTTGATATCAACGAGAATGAACACATCAGAGAGTGCCTGATACGTAGGGTTGTAAAGAACTGACAAATATGCTTCACAGAAATCTTAGAGTTGAAAGCCAAGGTAAATTTTAAAAAAATGTAGGATAACTGGCACAGCAATAAGAACTTATGAAAGTTTTTGTGAGAAAGAGAGAGGGAAAGAAGGAAGCAAGCAAGGAAGTAAGCAAGCTTGAGCACCCCTTATCAAGGAAATGGACAGGCCCAACCTTTATACAAAGCAGAGACCCTAGGGTGGCTGTGGCTCCACACAAATGATGGAAGGAGACAGCCCTGACCCTGAGCCATGCAGAAGGAATGCACGCTCACAGTATCTCCTTGTTTTCAGGTGTCCTTTGCCTTTACTGTGGAATAGTTACTGCAGTCACCAGTAGGAAGAAATTGAGGACAGGTAAACAGCTGAAATGTAAAGAAGCCAATATCGTCAAGTCTAGTGTTGGTTTCCTCATCCTGGCTTCCCTGAGGAAAGTGCCTGGAATTCTGACTTTGCTTTGGTGACAAGGGATCAGACTGGTCCTGGGAGTTTCAGTTGGACCCTTTGGTTTCAAGCAGTATAAAGGTGAGACAGGTCTGGGACACGAGCAATTTAAAATCATTTACAGTGTAGCCCAGGAGAAATGTGGAGAAAATCTGAAAGAAATTCCTGATACCTCCATTATGAACAATGGAAAATAAACCTCCCTCTTTGCTTTTTTGTGTTTGATTTTTAAAAGATAAATCTAAAAGTTTGGAGAAGCCCAGAGTAGTGATCAGAAGCTCAGTTGGACAGAGACATGTCACACACTGAATCAACATCTGCTTTGGTTATTAAGGCAAAATCTTATTCTGGTGATTTTTTCCCCCTAATATTGTCACTACAGGTAAATCTTTCAAATAGGTTTTGCATAGTGCACCATGGAGGTAAGGCTCATTTGGTGAAATCTGGGAACTACAAGGAAAAAGTGGTTTAACCTAATTGAAATGGTATATGTTCCTCTCATGCCAAGTATTGCCTAAAGCTGTATTTTCCACAGTTCAGAATAAATCTTTGTAGCATGGTAGGAAGCTACAGATTAGAACTCAAAACTGAACAGATACTTTGGCTTTCTTCGTTGGTATCAGTTGTGGTGAAAATACCACACAAGCAGACTTAAGACATCTTTTCTTGGGTCTGTTCTTGTCAATACGAAGATATAAATCACAATCAACCAATACAGCAGTATCCTTGCAAGATGCAGGTAGAGACTCAGACAAGGTCTACTTCATCATGGCAATGCTGAAATTATGATGCTATTCAGAAAATAATGCTTTGGTCATCAGTTTGGCATCATGGGTAGTTCAGAATGATTCCAAAGGAGTTCCTGTAAGCTCTAGAGGGAATATATAATTATAACTGTAGGTTATTGTGAGTTTGAGAAACATTGCAACATTAAGGTTAACACAAGTTCTGAAGGTGATTGCAGCTGCTGGACTAAAATTAAACATGAAAATACAGGCTATGGCAGTCAGGATATGTGATTGACAAGAAGTAAAACAGAGGCAGAAAAAAAAATCAAGACTATTTTTGAAATATCACCATATAAAAATGTATCTGAACTAGTATCGTTCATCAGTATGATAAAATTTGAAGCAAATTCATACTTAACCTCTTGTTAAAAAGGCCAGTCTTTTTATAAACTGCTTAGAGTAGACACAGAAAAGAAAAAGGATAAAGAACAGGCGTGTGCTTTTGAGAGTTTAAAGACTCTGTTGACTACATCCCTACTTCTGGCATTTTATGATGTTTCTAAGTCTACAGCTGTTTCAGCAGATGCCAGCAGCTATGGTCTTGGTATGGTGCTACTCCAATTACATGGACATGATTGGAAACCTGTAGCTTATTGTTCCAGATAGCTTTCCGATGCCAAAACCAAGCACAATCCAATAGAGAGAGAATATTGGGCAACCATATGGGCATACAAAAGAATGATATAGTATGTTCTTGGTCTTAATAATGTATAATGACAGCCCCATGATACCCATGTTATTAATAAGGCACTGTTTAGACTGATGTATTTGAAATACAGACAAATACCCCCAGTGCAAAATTTGCTCACATTAAGTTCATCTGCAGACTTACGGAGCTCGCTCTTGTCAGTAGAAGTGGTCATCAAAGCCAAAGTGTAAGCTGGTGTCCTTTTGACACACTGGCATCAATGCAGAAACCAGACAGGTTAAATTAATCGTATACGGCTTATGTACAACTGCTACATATATCTGCAGTGATCTTACCCTGCTCGCTCAGGCATTTCTCAATGCCCATCCACAGCTTCAGCAGGCAAAGAGATCACTGAAGTCTGAGACTAGTTGCCTATAATTAACAAGTTCAAGTTCCCTATATCTTTTTTCTAAGAATTGCAGTTTGCCTGTTAGAAGTGAAGTCACTACAAAATCATAGAATCATAGAATCATAGAATCATTAAGGTTGGAAAAGACCTCAAGGATCATCAAGTCCAACCCAACACCACCTAACTCACTAACCCATGTCCCTGCCTGATATTTACCCAAAGGCAGGGCAGAGGCCCAGAACATTGGTAAAAAATCGTGAATCTCATGATATCCAGAAATAAAGAATTTTGAGAACTCTCATACACACAACATTACTTGGAAGACTTCGGGAAACAATAGCAAAAGCAGCATCTGAAGGAGAAAAATATCTGGTTGGTTGGTTGGGGTTTCTCTTTTTCTTTTCCTTTTTTCCTTTTTTTTTTCTTTGGTTTTTTTTTTAAGATGCGTGGCTATCCTGCTTCCCACCTGTTTAACAAGTAGGTAGGAAAGTTTATATATATGTGTGTGTGTGTATATATATATATATCTCTGAGCTAGATACACCATGAGATATGCAATGCCTGTGAGGACTACTTCAATAGTTTTTGTGATGTGGAATAACCCCCAACACACCACATCCAGCCAGATGAAAATCTTCCATCTTAAATGGCTCTGCTTAAAGGCCTTCTGATGAAGCTGTAGGAATCCACAGACTTTCTCCTTTAGCTATTGGAGTGGATCCAAAGCTTATGCAAACTTAAATTAGGAAGCCTTGTTCTGATAGAGCTGGATGAGAAAGAATATCGGACTCTCTCAGCTTTTTTCATTGGCTGTTACAGACCTCTGAAATGCTGAGTGAGGGACAGTCATCCCAATAAGGAGATAATTTTGTTGAAGAATGCTAAAATTAACAAAAAGAAATTTCCAGCTTTGAAACTGAAAATCTGAAGGAATCAATTTCACACAAGTCCCAGAAAACAGAGGGACTGACTTAATCTAGAAATCACTGGAGCCTACGATTCATCAGGATCGGCAATTTGCTGCCATACAGCAAATTTCACTAGAAGATAGTTTATGGATCGAGAAAAGCAAAGGGAGGAGATAGAGAGATATATATTGTTTCCTCAAAACTATGTGAGAAGATAAGCAAGAAAGACTGGGAAGCTTCCAGGCAAAAACGAAGAAGAGAAATAGGAAAAGCAACGTTAGATATATTGTTTGGTTTTTATTAAATAAAATTTGAATAATCATTCATTGTGAGAAGAGTGATTATACTTCTGCAAATAAACACAAAGGTATTCAGATTCTCACAGTGATCAAGTCAGTATTTAAAAAATTCTCATTCTATAAAATAAGAAAAATTTAAAAGGACAAAGTAGAAGCTCACGCTCACCAAACAGACAAATACAAATGATTCATGGGCTCTAATTTAACATCTGAACCTTTTTTTGATTTTTCTTGCAGACTTTCCATGTCAGAGCTGGAGACCAGAACAGCCTGTAAGCTCTTCCTTCGGTTGCTAACCCAGGGGAATCCCATGGTTATGAGATGAAGAGCCAGCCCCCACTTATGCAGCTCTGTAAAATGCGGATATCAATACCCTTCCCAAACTCACAGATACCAGTGGTAGTGGAAATGCAGATATTAATCCACAACAGTCCATTTCTGATAGAGGACCTTCTGAAAAGCTTATTTTCCAGTTCTTTAAAGTGCTTGCAAAGTGTCAGGGGCTGCTGTAAGCTGGATCTTTTGCGGCACCGTGTCCCATAGGTGATGAGAGGGGCTCAAAAGTCACATCTTGGATCCCTTAGATGATTTAGAGACACAGGTTATAAGTTGTGTCACTGCTGGCAGAGAACAAACACAAGTCAAAACAGGGAAATTAATCCTTTTTATATTTTAACATGTTTGTATCTTGCAGACTAAAGATAGTTTCTACTTTTGAATTTTTTTAAAACAGCTTCTAAATTTGACTTACTTGGTTTCTGTTATATAGGACATAACTACTGAATACATCATGTTTACTTTTTTTTGCCCATGGTTAAAAGGCAAGAAATTGTGTAAGAAGGAAAGAAGTCTGAGCTAAAAATACATTATTTGAAAAGAAGAGTATTTTTAGTAATAAGGTCTGTGTTCTAGTTCAGCTCCTTTCCTGGGAAATCAGTGGCCAAACACGTCACTTATTTCAGTGAGACAGAACCAGGTTATTTCTGCAGACGGGCAATAAATTATTATGGCACTTCAGATGAGATTTTGACACATGCAGCAGCACCTAATTTCAAGAAAAGTTCCAACGAACTGAGGGAGAACACACCAAAATTGGTTACTACTCAGTTCAACTAGAGGTGGCTGAATTAAGCTCTTTATGTATTTAACTGTATAACGTGGGTTTTCTTAGGCATCATCATTGTTACTTTACCTTTAAAATGTAATTTTTTGCATTGCACAGCATAGTGTCAAAAGTGTTATGTTTATTTCCTCATTGTTCTTTAAGTAGCATCTCTCACACTGTGCTTTGCTCTTTATGAACATTTCTGTATTATGGTTTATTTACTTCCTATGTCCTTCTAACTTCCATCTTTAAAGTTCTTAAAAAGAAAGCTTTTGCCAGCAAAAGGGGAAAAAATACTTCTGTCTTCTGTAAGACATAATTTTTTCATTGCTTCTACTTTTCCTATTTGTCTGAGAGGAGAAATAACAAGTGACTGATGTATCAAAGCATCTTCCCTGTAATGATGTGCATACGAGACAACATTTTAAGTTGCTATTGATCTGTAAATAACTATTCCTGAGCGAACTAGATTTCATCAGTTTCTTTCTAAAAATAAAACAGGCTTTAAATAGAGCCCAACAAATAAAGTAGTACCCGACTCAATTATCCAGCTGAGTTTTTTTCCACAGCAGTCTGAAACTTTGAAATACCATTTTTGTTTGCTGTTATACTTGTTTGGTTTTGTTTTTGTTTTTGTTTTTGATTTTTTTAATAAAATACCTACTTTCTATTGATGTGTGTTTTTCAGCTTAAGCTGTGCACTACATTCTGGTTAAAACTTGATTTTTAAATTGTTGTTTAGTGAGTTCTAAAATAGTCGTGGAAGGTCTATACCTGAGCAAGGTAAAGTCTAAACATACAAGCATATACACAATTGTAAATACAGCGTAAAGGAAACTAGGATACTAGAACCTGTAAGTGGCTTCTCACATATTTACGGATCTCTGCGAAGGAGTTTTCCACCTTATTGAGACATGAGACATTTTGAAGCAATCACTACAATATAAACTGCCTTCAAGAATAGACGACTTTTTTATTTTTTTTTTCCAGACATAGGCTTTAAAACCTACCTTTGTTTAACTGAGTTTGATGCAAATATAAACAGTGGTTGGGGGGGTGTGTGGAAAATGCGGTTTCAGTTACATCATGCTGAGGTCATGATATTAATAGAGTTCCCAGCTAGACCAATTTGTTTTTATTTACAGCTGGAGACATGGAGATCTGATGTACCAAAAGAAGACTTCACCTCTCTTTATGAAACCTGAATGACCCAGATTTTCGATACAGAAGCAGGGTCAGTATATTGCTTAGTTGCAGCCAGCAGGGAATACAGTTATATTCCCAATTTAAGCTTGTGTGTAAGTGGAATAATGTACTGTCAACATGTCAGTGAAAAAGATAAGAGATTTATGTTGTTAGCCTTCCATATACAAAATGTCACTGTGCTGTTTAGGAGACATAGCACTGAGGGACTCTGTATATACAAAAGGAAACCTGGAAGAGATCATGCACCTTGGATTCATTACATTATAGTAGCTGTGCACCATTCCATACATTACAGACCGTCGCTGTCTCTAGTTAAACAGTAGGTATATTTAAAAAGGGAACGTACTGGTCTTCAGAGGTTGTCCTAAGAGAGGTTTCCCCTTCACCTCAGAGGCAAGGGTTCCCCTGCCTGCAGCTCAGCTTTTGAGGGACTTCTAGTGGTGTTTAGGTAAACAGCTTTGTGGCTGCTTATTTTATTACTGTCTGATAATAGACCACTATTGTTTATTGCAGGTGGCTGCCCAGCAGGTGGGAAGTTAAGGAACTGTATGCATGTGTGTTAGGGCAACGGTTTCCCCTTGTTAGGCAAGGTATCCTGTGTGAGAGTGTGTGTGTGCTGTGTGGCAGTTAATACAGCACTTATTGCTTCCAGGAACCTCAACAGCAAAATGTTTCCTGCTCTTTGACATTGATGGAAACAAAATTTATTATTTCTATTTTGGCGTTTTCACATTTGTTAGAGAAGAAGCGCTAAGGCTGTATTATTTCAGTGTTATCTATTATTTTGGTTTCAGCACAAACATAAAATCTCAGCACTAAAAGTAAATATTTTTCTATTTTAAAATACATTTAATACCAAATATTCATTTAATAAATATTCAATACATAGTTGTATAAATAAAACATAGACAATGTGTTAAGCCAGGACAAGCTTTTTGTTTCTGTGAAAGTTTTCAAAATATTTTTTTCTTCCTCTTTTTGCCTGGTATTGAGTTATTTAACCAGTAGAATCTTCTCTTGAGAAGATTTGTTTTTTCATAAGAAGCCATATCTCACTGAAAATGAGTGGCAAAGCTGGCATTCTCACAAATGACTGCCATTATATAAATTTTGTTTATGTGATCTTTTCCAAAATAACCCAGCTCCCCTTTTTCTGTCACTGTGCATATAGTCTTCTGCAAAGCACTTCAGAATGCTGCAACATTAATGGGTGTTTAGGAGTCCTGACAATGCCAAAAGGCAAAGAAGAACGCAAAAAAATGTCCTTAGCATATAATTTAATTAAGGGATACCCCAAATAAATATACATGAAGCAGGGCTAAAATCTATCACGTTAGACAAGAAGATGTCAAACTGTACATCAGTGGAGCTTGTAAACTCCTGAAAGTAGATAGCCTCTCTCTTCTTTCATTTGGAAGCAACTTAATACATTTTCCCCACAATCAAAAGCAAAGGGTAAACAATAGTATGAACAGAGAGAGAAGCAGGTAATATGTCAGCTCTTGCAGCATGTACATCACCTAGTGGACATGCTTTGCATACTAAAGGGTCCTACTGCACGTTTTCTGCTCCTGTTATCAAGCACTAGTCCCGGTGCAAGTTTCCCCCATACGTGAAGCTGCAAAGTGCACCCCGCAACTCACGGGTCCCCTGCCCCAGCCCCTGAGCTGGGGGGCAGTATTTCTGCACCACTGGACTCTATGTCTTTGCTGCTTTTCTGTGCAGGGGTCAAGGCAGAATTTAGCCTGTACTGCAGCTAAACTGGGAAGGATTTCCCAAAGAAAGTGTATGTAAGATTAGCGTGAACACCACAGCAGTCTTCACCCCGCTGCTGTCCTCTGGACCGCGCAACCTGCAGAAGGTGTGTGAACCAACTGAAATGAAAACGAAGCGTGGCCCACGCTAACATGTAAAATATACTTGTCAATTAGAGAGAAAACTGGTAAAACATGTTTAAGGGAAAGGTTCATAAGTTAAAGCTATCTAGGATCCAGCTCAGCATTCTATCTGACTATTGAGCTTTATATGAACATTTACTGCTCCCCTCCATCCAAATGAGTCCTGGTCAAGTGAGTGCTGCCCGCAGCCCCGGTCCGTATGCCAAAGCCCGATCCAGCTCCCATGGAAGCGAATAGCGAGATTCTTGCATGTTTCACGCAGGGTAAAACTGACCCTTTTGGAAGTGGAAGGTGCTTTAATAGAGAGGCAATGCTGAAAAAAAAAAAAAAAAAAAAAAAGTATGGATTTAAAGTCTACACCGTCTGGGTGGAAAAGTGTTTGAGGAGATTGTCTGAGCTCTGGGTGGGGACATGTGACAACATGTAATGCTCTGAGCTGCAAGGCAGTGACAATTAGGAGGGACATACTTGCCTCTACTTTTAAACAGCAATGAGGTGAGTTGATATATAGATTCTCTTCCAAGAATTTCAGTGCAGATGACTGCCCATAATATAATTATTCACAGTAAAGAGCAAGCCATGTTTCAGCTCTGAACATTTGATCGGTCTCTGTACAATCAAAATATAGTCAGATTTGGACAGCCTAGCAGGATATTTTTGACTTCCATGTGCAACTATACTTTTACCAGCCTTCCTCTCACACAATGTCACACAGCGATACACACTGTAAATCTTTCATATGTCAAATCAGACATGGCATCTACAGTCTGCAGAAAAAAATCTGCAGGGTGTAAAGTTACCAAGTATTTGTGAGGTCTACTGTGAGGCTGCATGTTTTTTTCTTCCTGAAACGTGAATTCATCTTTCAAATAACATGGGGTTTTTTTTATTTTTTAGTTTTTTTTTTTTTTTTTTGGCTAAAACATATCTACTTGCTGTAGGAAACAGAGAAACTAAAAAGGATAAGAGAGGTTTGCAATAAGCAAGGCTTCAATTATGAGCTTTGCAACATAATGATAATGCCTGATGGTTAGAATATTTTATTATTTAGGAATCATGTCAATTTATTCTCCCAGCGTGTCTGAGAAAAGTATAGTTGTCATGAAGTAGTCAGTATTTACCTCTCTCTACTGCACTTAGTTATCTGGGTAGGCTTTGTCCTTACTGGGAGCAGTGGGAAATGCTGTGCAATACGAGACGGAGCTGGCAATTTAATAGGTGATTTCTGTATTTTTCTCATTACGGAAAGAGAAGACAGAAATCCGTAAACTTTAATCAATTTGTAGGTGAATACTTAATAGCTAACAGCTCAGACTAGAATTTCCAGAGTTTCTAAATCTAAGCTGATGTTCCTCCCCTATTCTGGAAGATAAGACCTGGAAAGTCTATCGATCTTTTAGAGCGAAGGTACATGCCAAAGAGGAAGTGCTGGGGTTTTTTTTATGCTGAGAATTAGGACTCAGTGTTCAGTCCCTGACACTTAAGTAAAACATGTTCTGGGACCACTGGCAAATTTCTTACTCATTTTTCGATATGACAGTTGGGGCAAAAGTATCACGCCACAAAGAAGGCTCAACTAAAGTTTCTAGATGTGCCATTGACAAAGGAAGCCTTGTATAATTTGCTATTTTTAGACTATTTTAAAATATTTGAAAGTATTTTTTTAAAGGTTCTCCCAAAATTACGGCCTCGAAATAGACCTCTGTAAAAGAGATAGCTTTAAAATTAGAAAACAATGCCAGACTTGTGGCTTCTCACACAAATTGAAATCACAGCAGACCAAAACATGTCCTGATTTATGCTGTGTTGAGCTGAATTTACTTCAAGGTAAATTTGACTCCATATTACTATATGCCAACTTGTTCATGAAAGCTCCATGTCCCATCTGCAGAAAAGGCAGATTTATCCAGATCATTAAACTTATTTTAAACATATTTTCAAAATCAACCACATTTTCAAAGACAGCCACAGAGGCAGATAAATATTGCTACAAATATGCTTATATACATACATATATATATAAAAAAAAATGCTTCCCTTCCATTCTGGAAACGTATATGTGTTTATGATAACCACATGTAAAGCTACTTTGCATTCAATAGGTGCATCTATATGCTTAAAATTAGGCATTTATAAATTTGCAAGATCAGGCCTATAGTGTGTGTGTGCATGCATGTGCATATGTATGTACAGGAATAAAGAATACATTTTGATTAGAGGTTCTATTCTATGCTCACTTTTTTACTTAACATCTGACATTTGAAAAAAAATTAAGCTAAATGTCCAGGCAGTTCTGACAGTTCCAATCCATTATCTGCAACCTGAAAAACCCCACTCTTTTTTACTCAATATATGAAGTTGATGTGGGTTTTTGGGGGTTTTTTTTTGGTGAAGACGCCTTCTTTGCATAGCGTGAACGCGACAGCAGAAGTACTGGTTTGCTGTAGGTTGTATGACTGACAATAATGTTCTCGGCAAAACGTAGAAGGGAATAACTGATGAATCGGAAAATATATGGATGCCTACCAAAATGATTATGTAACGAAACATGAAGTCAAACGGTGGCATGCTTCTATTAATTGTAGATGATAGTAATTAATTTTCACTGCAGTTGCAATCGTGTCACTGCTTTCCGAAGAAATCCAGAATCCCCTTCCAGGAAAGTGTGAAATTGCATCTGTGTTCTGCAAGCCATGAAAGACTATAAATTTCTTTAAAAAAGAAAGAGGGAGGCCTTCCTTGATACTGTACTTTAGAAAGAGGGAAAAACAAAGGGAAAAAGAAAATGATAATTGTTTTCTCTAAGGCTATTATCTAATGCAAAAGCAAACAGTCTGACTGGAAATCAGCTAACAGAAGGGGATTAGAGAGTAGATCTGAGAGTGGCTTGATTTCTAGCACTGCTGTCTCTTCACACAGTGATGAGACACAGGCAGAGCAGCCAGGAGCTCTCCAGATGGCTAGAGAAAGTGTTTGTCTTGGGTTACTGCAGGGCAGTCTGGACTCTTAAAGCCGGGGAGGCATCATTAGGGAGCAAGTTAGATGTCCACCCAGTAAAAGCCAGCGAAAGAAAGAAAGAGTAGGCAGGCTGCCCGAGAGGGACCGCGCTCGCCTATTGTTAACATATACTTGACCCCCACTAACCTCCTCACGACACAGATGTCTCCTACCTCTATCACCTCCCACTGCTTTAAGCCCTCCCCCCCTGCACCTGGGTAAGCGGGGCCGGGCCGGCTGCCGGCAGTATGCTGCCTGCCTCGCGAGCTGCCTGCTAGCG
>NW_010146283.1:0-4351 GCF_000699245.1 Pterocles gutturalis
GGCAGTGTCAGTTCGGGTCAGGGTCCGTTAGGGCCGTTGGGCAGCGGCCTCGGAGCGCAGGTTCAGCCGGAGCGGGATCTGCGTCCCGCTGGTGGGCAGAGGCTCCCGTGGCGAAGCACAGCTTCCCGTCCCACATTCCCGGAAAGCGTTTTTTGGCCTTGTTTCGCTTTCTTATACACGCCTCGCCCTCCCCCCACTTCCTTGGTCTTTGATGCTTGTTGCTGTGAACGAAGCCTCCGCGGAAAGCTGCGAATGCACTTGCTGATTCCCCTTCGTTGCCTGTGGTCTCCTTGTCCTTAGTGTCAAGTGAGTGTGGTGCTGCTGCTGAGTGTTTCACAAATACTTGCCTCAGTGGGCACCCAAATGGATGAGGTGTCCTCTGCCCGAGTGTTTTCTGATAGTGGAAACAGCAGTAATGCAGTATTAAACATCACCTGGATCATGTCATGTGAGGGTTCTTCATGAGAAGATCTCGTTACCTGCCTGAGGCAAGTGAGAGGTGAAGAACCAGGTTTGGTTAGTGGCTGTTTACCGCTGCTCCTACGGCCTCACTGGCTAAACCTCCCTCTCCGTCAGCCTCTTGTTTCTCCACTGATGGAGAGATGTGTAATTTTGGGAGCTGTTTTGCAGTTGGACATGAGGTTATTCTTTATCTCCTTAAGGCATGCAAGGCAAAGCAATCCTGAGATTTCCAGTCACCATCTTTTAGGCTTCTACAAACTTTCTGCTTCACTATATATATTGCTTTAACCAATTAATAGCTCAAAAGTAGTGAAGGCAGGGTTTTTTTCCCATTTTACTTCATGAAGAAATAACCTTGGATGTGAGATGCAAACTGAAAAAGTCCCAGTTCTGACCAGACTCCAAACATGCTAAATTCACTGTATGTCTTTGCATGAGTTTGTCTCATGAGTGAGTATTATACGTGGCACCATTATTTGTGTTTCTCAATTCCAGTTCCAAACTAACTTTTTGAAGGGCAGAATGTTTACCTGGAAGCAGAGTCTGAGATGAAAATCAGAAGGATAATGGAAATTTTAATTATATTCTGCCTTGATCAGCTCTGCCACAGTAGGACTGTGCCTTTCATCATGCCTACATCTGCTTTACACCTCTGACACTGTCTTCCCATGAGTCAATCAGCTTCTGCCTTGCCAAATATAAAGGTCTCCTGAACTCTAATTTTTATTTTGTTGTTGCTGTTTCACTTGCTTCAGCACACATTTTCCTATTGAGGCTGTTTTACCTGTGAGCCTTTCTATTTATTAACTGCTTCTTCAGCATTATCTTTAGTGAAACCTCTAATTTCCTGCCATCTTTGCAGAAGTTCCCCCAAACTCTTGTTTTTTCCTGCCTGTCAGCTGAATTCACTGGCTCTCGTGATCTCTCAGCACTTCATGCTGAAGATGCTGAGATTTAGCTGCACTTTTTTTCTCTTTACATTCCCTTCTCCCTTTTTCTGATTGTTCCTTGCCTCTACTTTGAACTATAAACACAGTGACAAGTGAGATCTTCAGCTTTGTCTCCAGCCTTCCTCATTGTCTCCAGTGATAATGCTGTCACTTGGTCACCCAGTGAATCTTTTGTCTGACCTGGGTACAGGAGGGATGAAGCACCGCTCAAGTCACTGTCTCCGTTGCATTGGGGAGAGAGCAGTGAGGGGAAAGCTGAAGTGAGCAACAGCAGGAGAGAAAAGAGTTCAGCAGTTTCGGCTCATGCAGGAATCAGCTACTTTGCCTTTGATTCTTCAGATGCAGGGACTCCTTCACATGCTTGCCCACCTACCTACCTACCTACCTACCCTGTGCCGAGGAAGCCAGCAAAAAGGAGACCATGTTATGGGAGATTGTTATTCACCAATATTTGTAGGGGTTAAGGGAGAAGAATTTTGCTGGAAGGAGGAAGGACACCAGGCTTCAGCCTGAGTGATGGAAAAAAAAAGCCAGAAAACCTTGAAAAATATTTCCAAGGAAGCCTTTTGGAAAAGGTGTTTCAGAAGATCCAGTGGATCGGGTTCCCTTTTTATAGGTCCTCAGCTAGTGACTACCGGGAACTGTTTACATCCATGCAGTGACTGCTGAGTAAGCTTGTTTGTAAACCTCTTACAATAAAATTGCAGTTTGCCATATCAGTTGTGTGCCGGTATCTGTGTTATCCTTTACCCATGCTCAAAGCCAACTTCACTATCTCTGGTATCACTGAATATTTTAACTTTAGGATATGTCTGGTTTTTGCCTCTGCTTTTTCCTTTCCATGGCTGCTGGCTCATTCTTTTTGATGACTAACAGAGAGTTCCCAGAGCCGAACTATTCCCTTGGCTGGTAGCATATCCTTGAGCTGCAAGGTTACTGAATTACCTGAAGAGCACTTGATCCTTTTTGCAAGTTAAAATCCCTTTCACTTACATGTGGTATCTGTTAATATTCTGCTTTATTCCTCCATGCATAATGATTTTCTTTCTAACTAGCCTCAGGGTCTTTCTTACATTGTTTCCCATTCCTGGAATTATGGCTTTCCTGCATTTGTTTATTTCATAAATAAGGAAACTCTTTCCTTATTTGGACTAATTTTTCCTAATATCGTGCTTGTTATTTCTATTTAAGTTGGGTTTTCCTTCCATGGACTTCAGACCTTTTTGCAGGGGATGGGAAAATATTATTATTTTATAGGCGAGATGACTAAGGCAGTGTTTTGCCAATAGATGGGAGCAGCGCAAGGGACACAGACACCAGCTTAAAGAATTGAGCTTATCTTTCCTTATGGTTAAAACAATAACAACAAAATAATAAGGATCAAACAGAATAAGATAATATAGTGCAGAGCAGTAAGATAAAAGACAAAATAGTACAGTACAATAAAAATAAGACAAGTATTACTATATGTGGTTATCCATAGTGATTAAATAAGATACATCACCAATTGCCCTAATTACTATCATCCAGATCCTCAGTTGTTGGGGAGGCCCAGTTGCAGTGAGGATCTGGAGAACCTGTCCAAGCAATCTGGAAGTCCTACACAGTGCATCCACTCATAGGTGGGGGTCTCCAAAGTTCCTGTAAGAGGGTCCAGCTTTTTATACTATTGAATAAACAAGCTTACATCACTTCAAATGGAGAACATCTGGATTCGTTCTCCATTAGATTTCCCCCCCAAAACTGGTCAGGGCTCAAGAAGGAACTAAGGGAGTTTCTTTATCTGCTTGGCTTTGACCACGTTGTTCCAACCAAGGCTGGACATTTGGTCCTATGGCCTTGACAACCTGTCTCCGGACATGGAAAGAAGGGTACAGTCTCACGACATTTGATCTTTACTAGTTATTATACTTTAACTAAGCTATTTGCTAATGAGCATACGTACTTTGCTAATGATGAGGTACTAATATTATATGATGTTCTGTTGGAGGTGTTTGTCTAGAGGTCAACTTCAGTTTAAGGCCTGCTGCTCAGGCCTCAGTACTTCAGGCAGAAAGGTAAGAAGGTCTGTTTTCAAAGGTGCTTGACCCTTCCAGCCCCTAGGGATTTTAGGGTGAGTTATAGGTTGTTAGCAGTCCTTGTAACTAGGTTTAAAGTCAGAAATTACTTGTCCAAGGTTATCGTGTGTTGGTGGCAAAGGAGAGCTAGAACTCAGTTTTCACAAATTTTTAGTCAAGTCACCAGGTCATTACTATTACTGATATAAATATAAATTTCCTCCCATAGTGTTCTGTCTGTGACTTAGGGGTAAATGTATACTTTGGTGCTGAAATATTGCTTCCAGTCCTAGCTGTTCCTGATTCTGGAGCACTCATCAAAGTACTCTCAGTCAGGTACTGACCCAGTGCAGATGGGGAGGAGGGTAGTGAAGATTTGGCTAGTGAAACATATAGAGTCTCTCGATTTTGGCAGCTTAGTTTGTATTTCCCATGAAAGAAAAATTGTACTGAAGCCACATGGATGCTCAGCTATACCAAGAATAAGATTCTATAGTAAAAACTTGTGCTGGTTTTGGCTGGGATAGAGGTAATTTTTTTTCACAGGAGCTAGGATGTGGCTATGGTCTGGATTTGTGCTGGAAACAGCGTTGATAACACAGGGATGTTTTCGTTCTTGCTGAGCAGTGCTCACACAGAGCCAAGGCCTTTTCTGCTTCTCACCCCACCCCACCAGTGAGCAGGCTGGGGGTGCACAAGAAGCTGGGAGGGGACACAGCCGGGACAGCTGACCCCAAGTGACCAAAGTGATATTCCATACTGTGTGATGTCATGCTCAGTGTATAAAGCTGGGGGAAGAAGAAGGAAGGGGAGGATGTTTGGAGTGGTGGCGTTTGTCTTCCCAAGTAACTGTTACACATGATGGAAACCTGCTTTCCTGGA
>NW_010146283.1:4593-20137 GCF_000699245.1 Pterocles gutturalis
CACCACGCGTGGGGCTTGAAAAATTCAAGGTAATGACAAATTCGAGTGGAATGGGCTAGACTGAGTTTATAGCTGTTGTTGCTGTTTAGCTATTAATTAGCAGGCCTCTGTGCTTGCCATGGGGCTTGCTTGCCTTACTGTATATTAAAGTCTAGTGCTCCTTAGTGGCTGCTTTTTGCTTTCACTTCTTGCTGTACTGCTGTACTGCTCATCATCTTACTCTGCTCTGCCTGGAAACACTTTGATAACAGCAATGGCCACGCACCTGGGCTGGCAGATGGTCAGGGCATCGCTGCTGTTTCTGTGCTGCTGTACTGGACAGGCTGGGACTCAGTGTGAACTTGAGTCAAAGGGACTGTGACCTGTGGATGAGTCCACGCCAGAGCAGGTACATCTCAAAGCATCTGTTATGTCTGTGCTGTAGCAGGTATACCTCTGAAGGGATTGTGGCCCAAGGATAAGTCCATGCTGGAGAAGGTACACCTTGAAGCATCTTGTGGCTGTGTATGAGGTCATGCTGGTGCACCTCAAAGAGTGTGGTCATGAATTCCTTGAATTCCTTCATTCCTTGTGAATGAATTCCTTGTTTGGCTTTGCTTGCATGTGTGGCTTTTGCTTTACCTATTTATTGCATTACCTATATATTGCTTTATCTCAGCCCATGAGTTTTCTCACTTGGACTTTTCTAATTCTCTCCCCCACTATGGGGGGAGTGAGCGAGTGTCTGGGTGGTGCTCATTGCCGGCTGAGGTTAAACCATGACCTGATATCTGCACAGGCCAAACTTTATGGAAATTGTTCAGAGGTCCAGAGTATTCTAAGCATATCACAACGAGCCAGCGTGAGACATGACAAAAAGATCACCCCGTTCCTCTCTGGAGCTATTGGGGCATCTAGACAAACCAAAGAACTGCCAGCTGTGGTCTCTGGGTGTAACTGCTGCTGTAGAACTGGAGCAGTAAGCACAGCAGCTAAACACACATGGCAGTGCCCACGCTGTACAGTCCAGAATGGTAGTTCCCAACTTTTTGAGGATAACAGACCACTGTCACACCTCCCCTCTCAAGGCTGCTCAGGCTAATTGTGCTCAGTAGTTTTTACTATTAAAGATGATCATGTGTGTATACCACACACCAGGACAGGCAGTAGCATGAAAATAATTCAAACTATTGTTTCAAAATAGCTCAACAAGCTGGTATTTATTCTGAAGTTATGCACTAGTGTGTTCATTTTTTTCCTTGATATGAAGGCAATTCCTAGTGTACATGTAGATCTTGTTTGGCTCAACCTAGTTTCTGCTGATAGCTTCTTCCACTTGCACACCCTGAAACATCCCATTTTATGCCATTCATACACCATGTTGACCTTTTTGACTTAATTATTTTTATTGGGGATTTCAGCTTGCAAAATAATTGCTATGGTACTTGGCTACTGATAGGTTTGTTGTTAAAATTGTCCCATTTCAAAGAAAGAAAGAACAAAGAAAGATGTAGAAAGACAGGACTGAGATGCTCTTATTTTCTTTGTGAATTCATGGAGCACTCATTTTATCCCATGCATCTAACTGAGATATCCTCAACTTTTCCATGTCCTGTGTTATTTAATTTCTGCCTACATCCTATTACTTTCTCACTGCTGATACCCCTAGTAAGGGCCAATCCTCTATACAGACAGGGTTTCACTGAGTATATAAATGCTGGGAATTAATTAAAATGAGTATAAAGTGCTGTGATCCCGTCTTCCAGTTGCTATACTTACTGTCAACATTAGTACTGGTGCACCTGACTTAGTGTTAGGGAGATTTAGTGTTAGGGAAATGGTACGATTTCCAGGTGCAGGCGTCTTTGTATACCTTCCCCTGATCATATACTTCTGACACGTCTATTTCTATTGAATCTTATTTCTGTTTTTGCTATCTTAATTTTGTTCTGAGCTCAACTGTGTGGACTGTTCTGAAACTTCAGTCGATCCAAAACTAGGAGAAACTGCCCCTTCCCCCTATTTTTTCTTTTTTTGTGTACAGGCCTATACATTATTTTTTATGTTCATGTTTTGCAATCTAGGATCAGAAAGAAATAAAAAATGTACAAGATTTTGAGAAGTAATTTTTAAGTCTTTCTTGAGTAAAGAAATTGGAATGTGATCTTTTTTGGCCTGAAGGTGATGCTGTTTCTCTAGGAAAAAGTACTGGAAAAGACATCGAAGAGGAGTACTTTGGAAGTCTTGTGGAAATTACTTGCATTAAAATTAGATATATACCTATTTATGCTCTCAGACATTGTGTTAGTAAGATTTCATCAACACTTTGTAAGACTGATACCTCTCTTAGCAGAACTCAGATATACTTTTTTAAACCTTCCAGCATACCATGGACTAGCAGATTAAAAATAGGAGCCATTAAATATTTGTTTTATTGTTAATGTGTATTTATAATCTGTCTTCCTGTGTTGGTCATATGCTTTGACATGCTTTCAGATTTGTTGATGAGAGAGAGATGTGGTTTCTGTGCAAGTTCCCACAAAAGATGCTTATGCTTATTTTTTCTGAAAGATTTCACTGTACAAAGCCAAGAGACAGAGTAGGTTTTCGGTACCTTGCAAATGACTCATTTCAGTCAGTTTTTACCACCTCTGTGTTTTAACTCAAACTGTAATCTACAGGCAAATTTCTGAATTTTGGCACAACTTCCTTGTCACTTTGTAGACTTAGCAAACTGGTGAGATCCTCCTCCTTTTACTAAGAAATCTTTTATTTGTTGAAAGATTGCTTAAAATCCAGTTCCAGTCTTAGATGGCTCTAGGATGTGGCCTGTCACTTTCAGGTGTCACCTGTGTCACCCCTCTGTCTCACCTTGCAGGCCAGTTAATCCTGACAGGGGAGAGAACTTGCCTCATCCTCAACTTGGGTGGGTGGGGAAAGGTGTCACTTACTACTTTGCTGGTGGGGCCTGAGATGCCATACATTTCTGGTGGGGTGCCAAGCACAGCCCTTGTTTATTTTTTGATTATGAGGTAATGTAGGACGCTAGGATAGGTTAGACAGTGGGTGCAGGATATTTTTCTTCCACATGGACACATGTTTAGCCTGCACTGTTCAGCACATTCAGAAATCACACAGAAAAGGGAGCAGGCAAAGTTTACTGCTAGTGTGAAATTATGCAGGGTAGAATTATTTTGCAACACTTTTCAGCTGTCACTGAAATGTCACTGGATAAAGTGGCAGGTGAAATTAAATGTTAAGGTATGACTAGATGCTTAACTCATTTTTACGTTACACCTGAGGTCTGTGCTGCTGGCTTCTACTTGAGACAGGACATGAGTATAACTGAATTTCAGGTGTGATGAAGTCTGACTGAGCCTATGTCCATAAGGAATCTGCAGAATCGGGAGGACAGACTCAGACCGCAGGACATCCAAGCCAGGTGTGCTTAGGGATAACAGGATTGTGTGAACATGGGCTATTTCAGTGACTGTCAACTCCCAGGGCTTCCCTGTGGAGTTTCAGGTACTGTGAAAGCTCCAAACTCCACGTGAACCTAATAGGCATACTGGCTCCAGCAATATAGCTGAGTTCCTACATACAAGTGCCGTGCAGAAGAAATGAAATCTGTAGGCATGCCAAGACGCCTGGAACTACATGTTACATAGACCTGATGGCATTTCAACTGCACAGGGAAAGATTCTGTTTCATGTTTGCAGAAAATGGGCTGTCTATCAGGTCTTTTCCTTGCCTAAGCCTCTACACCTGGGTTGTGGAGGCCCTTGCCATACAGGTTCTGGTTCTGTCTTACCTGTCTTGCACTGCCTCTTGCCTGCGGTGTATTGTGAGTCATGAAGATAATGAGCTCTCTTTGGGTAAAGACAGCTGTAAGGCCATGTGCGTATAAAAGGTGACTACTGTTGATTTCTGATCTTTGGCTGGGATTTTGTGACACTTTTGTAACAGCAATGACAAATATTACCTTTCAACACCGTTTATTCTAGAGAACCTGCTAAGTTTTCTCTGAAAACTGCTGCCTTATGTAACCTTGATAATTTCCTCAGGGGATATGCAAGTGCTAGACTGAATTCTTGCTTACCATGATCTGCAAAAATTAATTTGATATCTACATGGTTTATTATGTGAAGCATGATATTGTTCTTCCCTCCTTGGACTTGGGACATGTAGAAAAGGAATGGTGACTCCTTGTCGTTTAGTACCCTGAAATCTGCCCCATGCTCTTTATCTGAAAGAAAATAACTAAAGATGGGAAACATTTTCTCAGTTTTATAGTGACTTTTATGTGCTCTCTAAAATATGTTTTGTGTTTGAAAACAGAGGTCTGAATAAGCCTTTCTTTTCTGGTTGGATAATCAGTATTGGCAGCTTACGGCTTGTTAAGTGGTCTTAACAGAAGTTAAATTTCTGTGCAACTTTATGTGACAGATAGGAAAAGAGTGATAGGCAGTACTTGCCCATGGCCCCAGTCTTTGGCTGTTGCACACAGTGCAGTGTTATAATGAACAAGGGAGCACTTTAAAATATAACTCATGCCTGCTTTGAAACTTTGGCTGAAGATCTAGTCAGGGATTAAAAAGGAAGTTTTAAGCAAGTACAGTGAAGTATAGTTCATTCAGTATTTCACAGTTCTAGGTTAGTTATAGGGGCTGCTATGCATGAGGACCATGTATATACATACTTTCCAGATAGGTGGGTAGGAGACAGTGCTTGTCCTTGCCTTAGTAGAAGTCCATGATTATGCTTCTAGATGGGATGCTTATTTTGTTTGGGATGATGTGGCCACTTTCCAGTGTAAAATTAACTTCTCAGGAAGTACTGCACCTCCTTTCCTAAAGACAGTGGTCTCTGAAGTCTAAACCTTGGGAAAAAAAATCCAAGTTGTCACTTTTTCCTATGTGTAATGACAAACGACTTTTTCACCTATTGCTGCATATTTTTACAACTTACTCTGAGTACATTGTCTAGAATAAATCCAAATCTACTTTTACTACTACTAGTAGTACTAATTGCATAAAGGCAGTTTTTATACAAACAAGTTAATATATGAACTCTTTTCCATGCAACTACATCTCTGTGCTTTGGACATGGTGGTTTGCAAGCCAGATGCACAGATCAGTACTTTAGATCTCTTCTTTTTTAATAGTTGAAGCTTTAATGTAAAATCATGTTAGTGTTTCATTACTTGATTGAATACATCATGCCCTTTTCCATCCTATTAATTAAATACTTTCTCCTGTGTGTGAGGTAGTTATAATACAAACAGAGATGTCTTATGTAAAAAAAACCCAACCAGGAGGTTTACTGAATGTTTCCTAATGTTTCAAATATCTACTCTAATGGGTACTTCCAGTAACTAAACACAATACCTTATCATCACACAACAGCACTGAGTGTAATGAAAACAACCATGAGAACCTTCATACAAAGCCCCATTTCTAGGCACGGAGTAAGCCATGGATGAAATTATTGTACAGTTTGAATATAAGATACATGTGAAAAAAATTCTGGTTTAATGCTTTGCCTGGCTAATGTTGCTAACAACTTGTCCTCTTTATCAAAATGGTTCTGCTAGCCTTCTATGCCTTGGTAAATCCTGTAACTGAGTTGGGATCTGATTTGGTACTGCACTAACAGTGAATTTGGCACCTGGCCCATAGCTTTCACTGCGTGCAGTGCAACAACTAAAATAATATAGCTGTGACTTGTTAAGCCAAATTCTGCATGAACTCATGCTGCTTCAGTGAAGTCAATTAACCTAGCAGGGTTTGCAGTACAGTGGTACAAAATCTGGTCTCTAGTGATTTATATTCATTAAAAACCAGCACTGAGCTAGAAGACTATCAAATGCTTTCTGGGGCTGCTGAACACTCAGAAATGGTTTGATTTTTTTCAGAATACTCAGTTTTGGAGGAACTTTAATCAACCTGTCATTGATTAGCACCTGGTAGGGGTAGAGAGTGGCAGAAACTGCACAATCCTGGAACATATGATAACATATTATTCCCAGTGTGGGACCATTAGTTTCACAGTTTTCTCAGATAAATATAAACTTATAAACGTGATAAGTGTTACTCAAAGCAGAGCATGTGTCAGCTGGGACTTCACTGTCTGTAGGTTTTTAATTCAGTGGTGTCCCCAAGGGTTAATCAATATTGATGGCAATTATTCTTAGTCCACACACCAAATGAAATGAACACTTATCTTTTTCCTGTTTTGCATTGTCTCTTCACTAAGAGGTAACATAGAAATTCTAAAATAATAAAAGATTGTGTTGGAGCCGCAGTGGACTGACAAGAGCAGTGAGATTTATTTTGTATCAGGTGTTGTTCAGTAAGTCTCCATTGCCTCAGTCCTTTGGGAGAAGGATAATGTGTAGCAGCTCCCTTTGGGGCCAAAGAATGAAATCCCAACAACCGTGATTTGGGGGACATGTGAAGACTGTACCTCAGGGGGGTTTTTTTTTGTCTTCCCTTTTGTAAACTTCAGCTTCTGGAAAGCTGACGGCTTAGATCCCTGGGAAGTTTTTCTCAGTATTTGACAGGCACTGTATCTAACATGAAATGTATGGTTGCTAAATAGAGGTGATGAAACTTAGGTGTTACTGTAGCCCTGCAAGTATTTACATACATCCTTGGTTTTACTCGCACAAATTGTCTCAGTGGAATAAATGAGATTATTAAATGAATGCATGTGAGTAAAGGGTCTTAAAATGGTAGAGAGAGAGTGTAAAATCTTCCATTGCAGTTTTTTGCTACTCCTTTTAAGTGTTGAATCAGGTAAGATTTTTTTGCCTCACAGGAGTGTTTTAGTAGATGGGAAAAGAGCAAATTTGAAATTACCCAGCTAGTGAAGAGCTGCAGGCCCCACGTGCAAAACGTGCTGTGGTAGACCTCGGAGGTACACTTCATAGATGTGGGCAGAGATTTCTTTTTCTGTCGGTATCTTGTTCTTCAGAGTGTAACTCCTGCAGTCAAACATTGAGCCTCCCTGTTTCAATGTTTTCTCTCCCTGAGTGCTTTCCTTCTTGTAAGTAATCACTTAATGGCATGTCAGAGCCTAGGAAAATCGTTGTTAATATTATAATAACGTAATTTGCAGCTCAGCTGGCAGTAACCAGCTGCAGACTATGTTTCTGTATGGGATGATAATTTCTAGCTCACCATGAAGATGCATTTCTATTAGTTCTGTAATGGGAAGCCCAGAAAAGAACAGAGTTAAACTAGGAGTTTTGGTAGAAGTGTGGAAGGAGTGACCCTGGAGAGTCCCAGGGAAGAGAGGAGGGCAGCTAAGGTGGCAACCCAGTGGTTTCTCCCTCTTGCAAATCCAGCACAGCCTCAGTTTACTGAACACCAGAGAACCTAAAACCCTGAGCAGTCAAATTTAAATTGTGTCCTGGAATGTGTCTGGACGTGTTGACACTCTTGGAAAAGTGCGAGGTTTCCTAAATGGCAGGGCTGAAGCAGGGAGCTGGAGAAGGGGGATTTCCCCTCTGGCTCTGCCTTCTCCAGAGGCTGCAGGTGGTTAGTCCTTTATTTCACAGAAGTTTAAGGTCTTTGCCAACACTTTGAAGACCTGTAGCCTCCCATGCTTTTGGAGAGCAGCAAAAATATAATCTTAGTAAGACTGGTTTCGTTTCACCTAGTGTGTAGGGTTTGTTTTCTTTTTTCTTTTTTCTAGTGTGAGCACTTCCTTGAAAATGATAGGTGGCATTTTGCCCCTGGAAGAACACAGACCTGTCTGGCCACTGGATACTCAGTGGCTGCAATAATATGGAGAGTTACCTAGGAATTTGATTTTTCTTTATTTTTTTAGGGCAAATTACAGGATAAAGTGCTTACAGCCATTGTGTGAAAAATTATATTGTTTGATCTGATTAATATTCTTTATTTGGGGGAAATAATGCGTAGTTTTGCCAGAAGATGGCAATTGGAAACACTTATTGTAAAACTCTGTTCATTTCATTTTACAATTTGGAACACCTTATAATAAAGGGATAGGGTTTATTGTGGGGATGTGTTGTTAATTATCATTAGACCTCTACATTTGATTAATGCTGCTAATTAGTGTCTGTCCTTGACTTTTTCCAATTAAGGAGTAGATGCCTTGGTGCTAAACACCTGGGCATATTATCTAATTAGATGAAAGAAACATGTACTCTCTTTGTAGGTAATTATTTTTACTTTTGGTAGTTGCTTTGTACTAAACAGAGGTAGTTCTGCCTCTTTGGACGATGGTACAGGAAACTTTAAGATACTAAAAAAATATTGTGCAATGAGTAGTGCGGGGAGTGTGAGCCATTTCCTGCTGGTAATTTTCTTGATTTACACATGTGAGAAATGATCCCTCTTCTCCTTCTGGCAGCCATACAGCTCAGGAAGGAGGAAACAAACCAAATCAAAAAGCAAGAGAAGGAAATGTAAGATTGCACTGCCCAGATCCGTAAATCAGCTTAGGGGCAAAAAGCTTGCGTTGCTTTCTGAAGGAGTGGCCAGCTGAATTCATTTAAGGGCCTGATAGAGTCTGCTGATGTATGTATTTGAAAACTCTCAACTTTATTCTCACTGAAGCAGGGAAGAAACAGTTCCTTATGCAATGGGCTCCCAGGACACCTCAGGGGAAGAATCTTCAGGAAAACAGCCTACTGTCCCTCAGCCACACCTCTCCCTGGCGTCCTTCCTGAAGGAGCTGCCCAAATCCACCTGAACATGGCAGTAACATCTGCCTGGGAGACCTAACAAAAATGAATGCTGTCTTGCGTGGATCTGGCTGTCACAAGCCTCTGTGTGGGTCTGTGCTTCCTCACCCTCCTGTGGGATGCGTTATGTGCAGTTCCTGTCACTCTCTTAATTGCTGCCATCAATTGAGGTGCTGTTCTTAATCTTCACATTCTCCCCATGTATGGTTATAAGTCTGTCTGTCTGGGGAGCAAGGCAATCTCTTTATGGGTCGGCTTTACTAAGAACAGAAAATAGCTATCAAACTCTATCTATTTGAGCCCTAGTTTTGAATCCTGGAAGCTTTTAAGAACAGAGGACTTTTGAACCAGAAGATTGTCTCTCCCATTAGCTTTGTAAGATGCATTTTGAAGATCCTAGCTGAGACTGAACTTGTGCAATGCAGGTAGCATATACACATCTTGCATCTTCAAGTAAGCATCCCACCGCAGTCTGCCCCTGTACTCGGCACTGGTGAGGCTGCACCTTGAATCCTGTGTTCAGTTTTGGGCCCCTCACCACAAGAAGGACATTGAGGTGCTGGAGCAGGTCCAGAGAAGGGCAACGAAGCTGGTGAAGGGTCTGGAGCACAGGTCTTACAAGGAGTGGCTGAGGGAGCTGGGGCTGTTTAGCCTAGAGAAGAGGAGGCTGAGAGGAGACCTTAGCACTCTCTACAACTACCTGAAAGGAGGTTGTAGTGAGGTGGGTGCTGGCCTCTTCTCTAAAGTAGCAAGTGATAGGACAAGAGGAAATGGCCTCAAGTTGCGCCAGGAGAGGTTTAGGCTGGATATTAGAAAAAATCTATTCACTGAAAGAGTGATCAGGCATTGGAACAGGCTGCCCAGGGCAGTGGTGGAGTCACCATCCCTGGAGGTGTTCAAGAAACGTGTAGATGTGGTGCTTAGGGACATGGTTTAATGAGTTAGGTGGTGTTGGGTTGACTGTTGGACTTGATGATCCTTGAGGTCTTTTCCAACCTTAATGATTCTATGATTCTATGAATAATGCATTGTAGTGGAATGTCATGATTCTGCATATAAAATCAGAAAACTATGATTTTCCTTGTTTGTGTAAACAACTCACTTTACACTTTTAAATAATGGATGGAAATCCAGAGAGGATTAAAATAAATTAAAGAATAGATCATTTTTCAAAGGCTAAAGCTTTATATCTCCTGTGGTTACAAAAGAATGAACTAAGCACATTTCTTAAACTTTATTTTAGAGAAACCTTATCATCTATTTGCTTTGAAAATAAATTTCACCCTAATCTATATTTATACTTGCAAACGTGGTGCTGGACACCACAAAACAGTCAGTTCTGATTATCACTTTGTAAAGTTGTCTAAATTATCCTTGGGTTACAGTTGATAAAAACCTGAAGCTGTAAAGGTGTTCCCAGAAGTTCCAGAGACAGCTAAGGTGGTTATTTGGTATTTGTTGTATTTTGCGTACTAGTGACAAGCCCCATGTTGTGTCCTTCGACTTGGGAGACTTGGGTCTGCTCCTTTCTCTTAACTTGCTTGCTGATCTGTACTTACATGTGCCTCAATTTCTTCTCTGTGATATGAAAACAATGATACTGAGTTTCAAAAATAAGTTTTCTGTCTTTAACTCTGTTTTCTCCCAGTTGCGGTTTGTAAATAATCAGGTGAGGTCTGCTGAAAAACGTAAAAGTTGGTAGAAATAAATTAACACCACTAGAACTTTTTTGGGATAAAAGTATTTCTCAGTGTCTGTGTGAGAGTTCTGCTGTCTCATAAATATTTATTTGTAACTGAGGCATTCTTTTTATGATCTGTTTATTTTTAATCCTCTCCATATCCGTAACATGAGTAGCTGGTTCACATAAGCATGGCTTCCTGTGTTGCTCAAAACAAAGAAACTTTAGCTCATATTATTTAGTAGTTTTTTGATCGTTGAAAATGTCAGTACATTTTGTGAAAGAGTAGTTTCAAAATAATGCATGGCGTATGTTTTTTGGAAAAATGGATGCGATATAGTCTTTTTACTTGTTATACTTCATAAGATTCAAGAGAAAAAGCTCTTTTGTGGGGGGAAAATATTGGTTTCAATAGTTGTGTTTTGTTTTCATGGCTTTTTCTGTTATGAGATTTTATTTCTTTCTTAGAGGAAAATATACTTTAATTCAGGAGATAAGGGAAGAAATAATTTTCACCTTTTACTATTATTTCTTGCTGTGCCATAACTACCTGAACAAATCGTGCCTAGAGTCTGTGTTTTCTTCAAAAAGATCATTGTCTTGAACTTGAAGGTATGTTAAAATTTGGTTACTCTTTAGAAATAATCTTTATCTGTTCCTTTATTGTGTTTTCCATTAATAAATCTAAGAGTTCTTTGTTAGCTTTAATCCACTGAATTTATCAGAGGGATTTAATGCAATTGATCTCAAACACTTAATGATAAATCCCCCGTATTTGGGATGTAACAGTGAGTCCTCCAGCAGGTCTTCTTTCTTGAAGAATTAATTTCAAGCATTTGGCTTGAGGAGTTTAGTTTAACAGTGGCATGTAGCAGGGGCAGTGCTCAGGACAATCCATGTGTATGATGTTTTAAATCAAATAAATGTGATATAGTAGATATAATTAATATTCACACATTTATATTTTCTGATGGTGTTTTTCTCCTTGTTTTTCTTCTTCAGCAACTGTTTCCAGTGGGATATGCATAAATTGCTGGTGCAAACCATAGCTAAAAGCCTTAAGTCCTCTTACAGTATTCCCTATACAGCCTTTGCTAAATTCTGCCTCCAGGTTGCCTGTGGTGAAGTCCAGATTTCTGATGTTAGCCTTCCTTTGATCAAGGTAGAAGATGGGAAATAGACATACTCACATAATTTTTTCAAGTGAAATGACTTTAAGGTCATTTGTTCACTAAATATATTTCTCTGTGGCACTGAAAACAGACAGGTGATGCTGGATTTTGTTTCTAACTAGCTCTGAAGTGGAATGAAAGCTTTTCATGTATGAGTATGATATAGGTCACTCATGAAAAAATATTCCAGTAGCTTTAATCCAAAACAGATTTTCAGTGAGTCATCTCTAGGAGCACAGAAGAATTTAACAATCGTTAAATGAAGTGGCAGCTTCTACTTTCTCAAACAGGTGGGAACACAGAGGAACACCCAACAAATGAGGCACGGAGAGCAGCTTCCAAAGAGGCAGTAACCTGACCATGCAGGGAGCACCTGTCCTGACTGTTCCTGGGAGCAAAAGAATCTGTAGACTCATGGAAAGAAGGGGAGCATTTATGCCCTCCAAATCATGCTGTATAAGTTGAACATGCCTACTTGCTCTGTTGGGATATTGCAAATACCACTGCTTTAACGTATATGGGCTGGTTTGTATGGTGTCAGAAGAAATGTGCCTTGAGCCCCACGGCTTGTCTGTGCACTGGCCCCAGGCATGCATGAATGTTCCTCCAAGCTTTTACAAGCACCTGCAATGCAGAGAAGCAGGAAAAACCCGAAGGTGGTGTTGGCTTGTGCTCTCAGTCCTTGAGTGTGACAATGAAGCAGGGCTACAGTGGTGAACTAGAGAGAACTGATGATCACACAGATGGGAAAATTGTTGATCTCCCAGGCTGACTCAACAAGTGTGGTGTGGTGTGATCTGCCTCAGGTCTGGTGTTCAACCCAGGGGTTTGGAAAAGCGGCAGAACAATCTGCTGTCCTCTTGTCCATTTGGTTAGTGCTGACAGCCTCAGCTGGCATTAGGGACTGTGAGAAAGTCTGTGAATACACACAAGAGGCAGGTCCTGTAGTTCTTTTTCTAGGCTGTCTAAAATGAGTACCCTGATAATTCATTCAAACCCAGAGACCACTGGCTAGTGGCCAGGATGTAGGGGAAAAAACCTCCCAAGCCATAGAGCGACTTACTGACTCACTCTATATTAAACTTGCTGTCTGACATAAGAGGGAGCTGAATTAAAGTATTGGTCACTATTTCAATAATTTGGTGTTCTGATAAACTGTGACTTAGTTTTATCTCTCCTCCTACCCTTTGTGAGTTTGTAAGGTCATATATTGTGTGGTAACAATGCTGAAGGGAGAAGGTAACTTCAGTTAGCCCAGTTCTTCCTGAAATGTGGAGTGAGTAGACAAAACACTGCTGCTTCATTACTGAGTAGGGGAAGTAAGGAAGTACTGGGCTTTGCAGTGGGTGTAAGATTTGCATAGTGCTTTAAAGTTGTCTTCTATAAGTGCCCAGGAGATACAGATTTCTAATGTGCTGTTTCCTGTGGTTCTGAAAAGTCCTTCCAAACTTTGCAGGTTTGATGTTGTGGAAGGTGTCTCTTGGTGGAGATTCCCAGTGATTAGATTGCATGTCTTGAATCCATCACACAAGCAGTATGCAGAAGTCCTGGAGGCTTTTCTTCTGCTACCGGGCACGGGACTGCTGCTGTTGCTGCACATGTTCTTTGTCCGTTTGCAACGCATTGTTCTAGTTGGATTATATCTCCTCCAGTACTTCTCCTGATCAGGAATTCTTCAGCTGCAGATAGACTTTCACCTTTGTCCTATCAACTAAAACCAACCAACTATGCGATCAATGACTCACAATGACATAAAAAGTATATTCTGTTAAGTTGTTTGGGCTACCAGCCATGGATATGTTAGCACACTGCACTCTCATTACCATACACAACGGAATTAAATGTAGATTTCTAAGGAGGGGTAAGCAGAAGTTTGTGCACAAATCCCCATGAACAATGCTGTGGGATTTGTGCAGCCCTCTGAAACTGTCCCTGTTAGTGTATGTGAGAGCATTAACTCCTCCTGGATGAATGTGTTATTGCCTCTGAGTAAACAGTTCTTTTTAAAGACTCTACAAAGTGTTATTGGCCAATAATACACAGTAAATAGACAAAGAATTACACTGTGACAGATAGAACAAAAGAGAGAAAGAGAGGGATACAGATAATGAATCATTAATGATCAGGAGTTGTGTGTTTCTTTTTAGGACTTGCCTGAGGGAGGTAAGTGGGAGGGATAAAACTCCTCCATGTGGTAGGGATATCAGGTTGGCTGTAGGAAAGACTAAAAGACAGTTTCTTTTTCATCTAAATGTGTCTCCCTTCTGCTATTGCCAGACTCAGAGCAGTCTGACCAAAGGCTCTAACCACAGTCCTATCCTGGAAGCTTATTTGAAATGCGAGGCAAATAATAGAGATCTAAGGAAAAGAAAAGGTCTCAGAAATAATATATTATCCTTCATGATGTTTTCTTAATATTTATGGCTGACTGCAACCTACCAGAATGTGTTTGGCCTACAAGTACTGGGCTTGACTTGATTAGATTGGGAGGAAGACTATCTTTACATTGCCCTGTTGTCTGCTCATCATGTGCAAGAGAGCTCTGGTCAGCTACATTTAACAGAGAAGAGGAGTGAATATTCTTCATCTTTTAAATGATATAAAAAAATAAAAGCTAATTAACTTTTACTCAGCATATAAGAAATGTCTTGATTTGCCTTAACAGAAATTCACAGACGTTCAAATGCAGTTGACACTTTCTTAAATGCGAAGATTATCTCAAAACCTAATAGTCTGATTTCCTTAGGAAAAAAAAAATCTTCCCCTAACTGACTACCCATTTGTGACTATGCAAGCGACTATGAAAGAGCCATCCATAAGGAAGAGAGAGTCTGAAATTACTGTATTTGTATGTTGTGGAGATTAATCCAATAATCACAGAAACTAGTGTACCTCCTCTTAGTTTTGCTTTGGCTGTGTAGATGTGAGCTTTTTGTATTGCTAAGCAGAGTCTATAGGAAAAGATGTACTCTGACAATTACTGTGCTGGGAACAATGGTTTCCTGCTGCTTTTAAAGGTTTCATGTCAAAGGCAATGTGACCCCTCAAACATAACCAGACATGGCATAGAGAAATAGCCTCCACCAAGACAAACATACAGCACTGGCAGGATGGCAACACATGGTAGGGTAGAGATGGGGAATTGTACTTGCTTTCTAGATTATCTGTAAATTAAATTATAGATAGCCCTGTGCTACACAGTCAGTGATTCACTGGCTGAACATACAGAATAATTCAGGTCTAATAATCTGCAGTGTATCTCAGATAATTTAAAAAAACTTTTTAAAAATGGAGGGAGAGAAGAAGGGGGAAAAGTAGAGTTCTTATCCTCCTTATATGTTTGAGGATGCAGTGCTAGTATACAGAAATATATATAAAAGATCAAATTGTCTTATTTGTGAACCACTCCTGTTCTCTCATCTGTAAGCTACATTTGCTCTTGGGCTGCAGTTCCCAATCGCAGATTCAACAAAACCTTGTGTGATGCCGAACAGGTCCCATACATACTTTTCTTTACTTACAATTTCACTCTGTATATAGCTTTAAAATTTTAAATCTAGCTGGTTTGAGTTGCGTGCAGAAGAGGAGTATATGCTATCAATTTGAAGGCAAGAATACACTCTTTTTCTTGTCTAGGAATTCACATGTGTAAGGCATGTTTTTTGAGACTCTCCTCAAAACTTTTTGTTTGTTTGTTTTTTCATTTTTTTAAACCAAGAAAAGGGTTAAGGACAAGATTAAGGAAGTGAATGTGTGAGTCTGAAAGCCAGCAGATGCGCAGTCTGAAATAGAGGCTCTCTCTCAGCCATGTCTGATAACCAGCAAAATTTACTATTAGGAAAGGGGCACATGGGGACCTACCAGTGGTTCTTGAGCCTGGCGGGAAGGGCTGCTGAGTTAAGAACCATGTATGGGCTGTAAAATAAAGTGAAAATTGTTAATTGGTCAAGAGAGAAACCTTCCTCCAGCATGGTGAATGCAGTCCCTTTGTGCTCT
>NW_010146283.1:20184-38736 GCF_000699245.1 Pterocles gutturalis
TTGAATGCTTCCAGATTAACTTTGCAGCTCTTAACTTCTGATAAAACTGTGAAAATAGATGGCACCAGGCACTGCAGGTGACCTCCTTCGAGCTGGGGAGGGGGCATTTTCCTGTCAGGCTTTCAGGCTGGGCGCCACAGCGTGCCGCTTCCCCTCCTGTCCTGAAAGGGAAACGTCCTTGGCCTTTTGGGTTGCCGCCTCTCCTCCCCAGCACCATCCCCGGGCTGCGGTGTCAGCAGTGTGATATGGAGGAGCAGCAGGGAAAGCAAAGAACAAGTGACATCTGTGACTCGCTGGCTGCCCC
The DNA here is from genome assembly GCF_000699245.1 of Pterocles gutturalis. Lineage (NCBI taxonomy): Eukaryota > Metazoa > Chordata > Aves > Pterocliformes > Pteroclidae > Pterocles > Pterocles gutturalis. Next base: position 20,489 of record NW_010146283.1, read on the forward strand.
GTGCTGCCGTGTGGAGGCCAGGGGTTTTTCTTGCTTTGCGCTGCCGCCCTGCGCCGCTCCAGCCAGGCCTCTGCCATGCGCCTCGGCCTGCAGCCGTTAAGTTGTCGTGTTGGTTAATTAAGGCTGGCTGCCTAGGAAGGCCCATCTGTTCCCAGGTAAATTGTGCTGCTATTTTTCCCCTTTGGCAGGCGTACAAAAAGCTCCCATCAGTTCTTCCACAGGATGGACGGGTAGTCTCTCGTGCCAGAGTTTGCATTCCTTCTCTGCTTTCCTGGAAGCACAACAGCCAACATGGAGTCACACTGAGACTGCCATGTGTTGGTATAAAAGACAGGGTAACACCCTCCCCAATGGCTGCATGCTGAATGCTTGCAAAACATCCGCTCCTCTCGCTCTGCTTCTGGCAGCTCCTGTGTCCTTTGCTTTCTCTGATGTCTCCTCTGGCTGCAGCTATACAGGCACCTTTTTATTATAACCCCAGTCTCTCACCTGCTATACATCTTGTTTAGTGCTCCAGAGAGGGACACGGGAAGGGAAACACACACCTGGTCTGCAAGCGTGATATGGAGCTCGACACTGTTGCCACAAGAACTACAGGTTTATCTTTGAAGCCTCTGCCCTGGCATGTAAAGAACTGATTTCCTCCATTTCAGAGGCTGGGAACTGAAGCACTATAAGGACCTGATAAACAACTTGCCCCAAATCTGTGGCATGCCATCCCACTCTTCCCAAAGCCTAGAAAAATGCCTGGGTGCTCAGCTGCCTTTGCTGTTGCTCCACTTAAATGATGGGGACATTGGAGGAGATCGTAACCATTGCAGACAGCTGAGCACTTGTCAGCCGGCTTTTTTGGAGAACTTTGGCAAGGCTCCAGCATGTCCATGTTTCCCCTCTCAGCCCCCTTATCCCTCCCAACTGTGACTGCTGTTAGCAATGCTTACCAATGAAGAAGAGTGACTTTATGGGGGAACAGCTTGGGGACTCGGTGATACTGAATAATGACTTCAGTGCAACAAGTCCTTATTTAAAAATTGACTTTACTGTATGTGCACAGACATTTATTTGGGCCTGTTCCAGCAGTAATTAAACCAGAATAATGAGGGGGAGCTAAGAAGTGTAATCTAAGTCACAGAGAAGTTGGATAGCGGAGTGGGGACTGACTGCTCTTCTCTCCTCCTGTGCAAGGTGGGAGTGCTGGGATGGGGTTGGTTGCAGCATGGTTAACCTGTGCTAGGGGAACGTGGCCACCTCAGGAGATGGGAACATAAAAGATGTTTTAATGTTTTGAAAGCAGTGAGCTTTATTTCATCCCCTATTTGACAGTCTTGCCTGTGACTTGTCGACCTACTGCTGGCAACACAGTTCCTGGACAGAATGCTTAAGAATACACTGGAATGGGAGAGCTTTTAGTTGTTATTGATTTTCATTGTAAGTAAAAGGTAGGATAACATGTGAGGGCACTACTGCTGGTCCCCAGATTGAGCTGGAGATGAGAAGTTCCCCACAGACACCAAGTACATTAGAAAGGAGCAAGTTTGGAAGAACTTTACTAACACTTCTAAGTAGTGAGTGGTGTAAATGGAGGAAAATGCAATACATATTGCATGGAAGGAAAAATACATAGTATTTCACTTACACTGCTAACAGAAAGAAAATGTCTCAGTTCTAAAATTTTAAGTAGTGCTGAGAAGGAACCAGCCCTATATAGGTAATGCTTCACAAAACTTCTGGGACTTTGTTCTGAACAGGTCTTGTTGCATTTGCTGTTAGAAACATCAGCCCAAGTTAAGTGTCGGAATAACCCTGTCTCTGGGCAGAGCTCTTTCCACAAAGTGAACACAAAGCTGCATTTCCACAGTCACAGTGAGCAGAATGTGTATGGTGAAACAAGATTGAGCTAGCCTGGGCTTGCTCTTTGTGGTTAAGTGTGATGGGTTACGCAGGTCCTAATCCTTCTGACTTCTCCTGGCTGGGCTTCCTGTGGCATCAGCTATGTTAGGTTTTAAAGCATGTCTTATAAATCACTTTTTTCTACAAAACATTCATCAGTTTTCCTCTAGAAAAGCACAGCAATCACCTGTGATTCTATTTGTGTGTATCTTCTGCTTGCTGTTCAGAGGCGAGGCCATTGCTTTGACCTGTTCTGTGCAGCACCTCATACAGCGTGGAGCTGGTCCATGCCTGTGCTTGAAGCTGCTGCTTAGGTCCTGATAAAAGCTCTGCAATGGGGAGCCCCTTAGGTATGGGATAAATCTGCCCAAAGCAGGCTCGTTGACTTGGAAGGATGTGAACAGTAAGTAGCCCGATCTGTCAGGACAGCCATGAAGCCACTGCTTTGAGCCTGCCCTTACCAAGCCTGTTACAGCCCCGTTTTTCTGTCCTGCTACCTACCTCAGGAGTGTGTAGGGACACAGTGTGGAGGAGGAATCTGATTCTGTCTTTACCAAAAATACCCTTTTGCATCTACCTACACTACAAGCTGCTCCTGAAGGAGAGGGTAAGAACTGGCTCCTTCCCTTTCCTCTGTGAAAATAATAGTAATAATAATCCTGCTAGGAGAGATGGGAGCTGGCACATTTTATGTCGCAGTGAGGACCAGCTAACTATTTGCACAGCAAGGATGAGGAAGGTCACTGGGCTGACCTGTGGTAACTGGATAAGGCACCAGAAGAAGGCCATAACTCATCATGTGACTATTTAGTTCCTATAGAAAAATGCAGATATTGCTTCTGGTCAATGGTGTCGTAACACATTTCACGGAAGCAACATAAGATAGAGAGCTTACACTAGTGGGGAAAGATGAGACCTACTGAGAAGAACAGATTAACAAGTTAATGCAGTTGCATAATATGAAACTGTGTACACCTCAGGCCCTGATATGCTCTGTTCCTGAGGTGCTGGGCTGCACAGATTCCCACTGCAGGTTCAGGGGCATCAGCTTTGTGGGCTTGCTGTGTGGCAGACTAGGTGGTTTTTGCTCAGAAGGGAAGGTTTAAGTTGTGTGTTGCTGAGGCAGCCCGCAATGTAGGTGGAAGTGTCATGTTGCACTCTTTGTAGGAGACATTTTGCTTTTACAAGCTACGTCCACGGTCTCAGCATTTTCACCTTTCTCCTGGAGAACCAGTCGCGAGCGTAGGTTTTGTGCCCATGAAAGATAAAATGCTTTAATTGAAACATCCCCTGTCTGATACACAGGATGTCAAAGACTAATGAGCAAAACAGGTATTAAGCTGAGACAGGGGGTAATGAAGCAAAACATTACTGGTCTAGTTAGGAAAAGATTTGAGTCTGAAATGCATTTGCTCAAAAAGAGAACTTTTTTTTGTTTGTTTGTTTAAAGAAGAGAAACACGGGGGGAGCACAGCTTTCGGGTTAATGTAGCTGACCATTTTCTGGAATTGGTTTCCTTCTCCCTGTGAATGGGTTGGAAATGAAAGACAACAATTCTGTCGGAGGTGTGCAGATCACACTGGCAACAATCAGGACATGTTTTGAATTAATAAAATAAGGACATTCTTGCCAAGTAGTTTCACAAATGCTCAAATATAGTCAAACAAAGACTTAATCTGGGCTCAAAGACACGTATCTCAGCAGATGTGTGTAAACTAAATCAAATCCCCTGGGAACAGTACTTAGGAGTTATTCTTAGGCACTGGAAGGACAAGGATGGTCCATCTGTGAATTTATTACAAGAGATGAGAAGCATCATATGAAAGTCATTGCTGGACTGGAGGACAACGTGGTTGATTTTTCAGGAAGTTTAGAGGTCATTCCTAAAATCTTTGTGTAATTAGGATAGAATCCCTCAGAATCTGAATAGAATATAACATGCGAAGACTCCCATTTGCTGAGGTGTGGCCAGTTAATAGGAAGACAGGTAGCTTTGCTACTGGATTCAGTGGGGCCAGGATTTTTCAGAGTGATTGGAGTGATATAGAAGTTTTTACTGACTCTTTTGACATTTCGTCACTTGTCAGAATAAATCTCTTGATTTGGCAGGAGCATAAATGTTTTAGGAATGTATGATTTAAAATAGTATGCAAGGATTCTGGTGCAAAGATATGAGTTCTGTGGCAGCGTATTACAGTTATACACCATTAAGAAAGCCAAACTGAAACAGTGAATCCCTAAAAAACATAGCACAGCCCTTCAGCTTAAACCTCTAGAAGAATATATCTCCACAAGGCCTTAACTCCTCTCTCCCCATAGCTGAATTTACAGGAATAGATGGGCTCTGCCACATGCAGAATTCAAAGCTGTAGGACTAATCCAGTGAGAAGCAGATACCAAAGCTGAGAGGCCCTTATACTTTCCTGTTAGTTCCAATATAAATGATGCAGTGGATTGCAAGTGGGTCAGCGTGGCCTGGATAAAACATACTGTCCTTCAAAGAGGAATGTCCCAATCCACAAAAGGTCTTACAGACCAAATTCAACACTTATCAGGGTGCTCAGCCATTGGCAGGTGCAAATCTGAAGGCATTGGAACCACTCCTATGGAAATTTATCTTGTACTGCAAACAATCCTTCCTGTCAGCCTGCAAGCAAACAAGCTTCGTTCTCCAAAAAAATCTGCAACAGTATCTTGTTGTAGAGAGTGTGGCAGCTTGGTTTGGAAAAGAGTGATTAAAAGATGTTGGATTTCAGTTTTGCTATGGGAAGCTGAAGCTTTGAACAGGTTTTTGTGTGAGCCAGTTGGAACAATTCTTGTGCTCTGCAATGGTCTGAGCACTGAAAGGTGCAGACCTCTCAGATTTCATGGGTGATTTTTTTTCCATGCAAGGCGTCAGATGTGAAAATTAAATAAGAAAATACCTGCAGCAGTTAAAAATCCTTAGATGTGAGGCTTTTTTAGAAACATCTGAAAATAAATAGTTTGAAATAGTGCTTCTTTCTGTATCTACAAACCACGGGTACCTGAGGGAACGAAGGAACTATGAAATGCTTTACCTATGTCAGAGGAGCTCTGCACAGCATGCAAATGTGAATCACAACATAATTTTAATCCAATGGTAAAGAGAAAGTGAAAATGGTTTTGTTGCTATAATGCCAGGGTGTTGCTTTTGGAGGCTAAATCAGTGCTAAGAGCCCAGGCAGAGATTTGGTCAAAGAAATGAAAAGAGAAGATCCATTCCAAACAAATCAGGCAGACAACTATTGCCACCCACAGATAGTGGCAACTGAATTACAGTTTGCTAACTGAAAGAGGTCAGCAAGGCTGGAGGAAACTCAGAGTGTGAATGGTTTGAATAAAATGTCTGAAAGGGAGCAATATGAGGCCAGAAGGCATTTGGTTTGTGAAAGTTAGACCCACAGGAAGCTTTGCATGTTACAAAAACATGTTGCAAACTTCTCCATGAACTCCAGCAAGACAATCCCAACTGCCTGCAGGAGACTGGAAGCATCAGCCCAGCACACATGATGTGATCAACAGCTCTGAAAGCACATGTGGATTCTCCACTGGAAGCGTTAATAACATGACTACTGAGGATGAACGAGCCACCGGTTTGAGAGCAAACAGGGTCATGACTCATGTTAAAGTTGGACTTTGGTGCCCATCGGCGTGAGTGAATGAAGTTTGGCTTGTGCTAGTGAGTTTGTCCTCACAAAGGTGCCTGTGAACAGCCATGACAGCATGTAACCCTCAAAGGTGCTCCTTCTGAACAGAAGATCCATGACCTGGTTAGGCAGAAAAGAAGTACTAAAACCAACTTGCATATTAATAGTTAGCTGTCACCTACAAATTAAAATTACTGGGATAATTTTTGAGAGACCTATTCATCTGTGTATTTGCTTCTAGGAAATGTCTTCATGGACTATTTCAAATTATTCAGTTTCAATCCTCAAAATGTATCATGGATAATTTCATGTTTTTTCATTCCTTGTTGCTAAAGACTTGTGATTTCCAGATATTCAAACTTTTGCATGCACTCATTTAGCCTGACACTTCTTTGCTATATGTGGAATACAAATCTGAAAGAAAGCAGTTGTGGATGTTAAAAACAGAAACACGGTGAGAGGGAAGCAGGCTCTGCCAACATGCCATGTTTAAGATCTGATCCTCGGAAGTGTTCAGCATTTTCCACTCCTGCTGTCCTTGCATCTGTAGGATGTGAAGCTCCAGCTGGATCTCTGCTAGTTTCTGTGCTACAGCTGCCATTTCTGTCCTTGCTGAGATTTTAGGCTGTGAATATTTTTCTTTTTCTTCAACAAAGCATTTGAGCAGACAGAACTGCTCTCCCCATTCTTTTTCTTCACCAGAGTTTAAGGTTAGATGGAGGAAAGGTTGAAGGTGACCTTCCATCTTTGAAATCAGTGCTGAATTTAATTGCCAAAGTTCAGCCTTCCCTCACCATCTGGAAGCGCTACCGCTTTCATCACTGCAAAATATAGACTGGTGTCAGGAAATACTATATCAACCTTTACAGTAATGTCTGACTCCTTCCACTGCACACTGCTGCTTAGCTTTTGTGGAACAATTATGAGTAAATGACTTCAAGAATTTGTTAATATTTTTAAAGTTTTAGATATTTTTAAATATTCATACCCATATTCTTGAGGGAATAATGCCAGCTTACACCACTTGAGGATATACCCTCGAGGAAACTTCTGAATGACACTGCAGTAATCCTGCAAAGAACACAATCAAAACCTTCAGCAAAACTTTCAGCTGTGTTTGATTGTAGAATCATAGAAACATAGAGGCATATAGGTTGGAAAAGACCATTAAGATCATTGAGTCCAACCCCAAACTTAACACTGCCAAGTCCACCACTAAACCAGATCCCTTAGGAAAAAGCAGAGATACCTTTTTCTCTGAGAAGGTGTTTGTCAACAGTGAAAGTGAGGCAAGGTCTTAATCTAATATGTTAATATATCTAGCTTGCTTTCTTCATCACAAGGTGTCTCTGCAATTCTCTATTTTCATGAGCACAACCGACAGCTGTGAGTACCTGCCATCCTCACCAAAGTGGCTCACCAAATAAGCTAGAGACTAGTCTGAGTAGAGGGTGGGCAGTCTGCCACCTGAAGACTTGGGCGCCAGTTGCTCCCCTAGGCTCCCAAATTTACAGTCTTAGATGATCAGGGTGGCCTCCAACCTTGGACCTGCCTAAATGTCTGCTGAGAAGCATGTGCCTAGCACTGCTCTGATGATGCTGTCCTCAGATCTCCCTCTGTGCACAATCTGACATGTTGAGCTGAGACTCACGACTGTCATTCACAACTGGTCTTGCTTCCTAGCCATGGTTCATCTTAAAGAGGTGGGGAGGAGGTGTTCACCGTGCTTGCTATAAAGACTTACTGCCCTGTTGTGTTGGGGATTTCTGTATCATCTTGTGTGTACACCTGCTATATGGCAAGCCGGCCTGAAGAAAGTGGCATTAGCTATTGCTCTTTGTAGGATGCGCAGAATGCCTTCTGATTTGATTAAGATTACACTGTTGTAGAGCAGTATAGATTATTTATTTTTAATCAAAAGAGATTTTAAGGTGATTATGTTCAGTGTCTCTCCCAGAGCCTCGCTCCTTTTCCCTGCTAGAGAGTTTTTAGCCTGACTTCCCCCATGAAAAGAGGCTCTCTACGATTCTTTGCCAGCTTCCCTTTACAGACGACAGAGCCGGCACAGCTTTTCCCAGCCTTCCCGATGCGCTGGGCGTCCTGCCGTGCTGCGACTGGCGCACGTCGACATCTGAAGCCCCACACAGGAGCACTGGGCTGTGGCTGGCTGCAGCCCGGCCAGAAGGCTGCGAGGGGCCGAGCATAAACAGAGGCAGCTGGTCACACAGCATGGTGTGGCGGGCCCACGAAACGTGGCAGATGCAGCTTCAGCTGTTATTGGGTACGGAGCATCAGCCTCCGAGCCTGGGTCACATGAAGGACCCGCTTTCACTGTGACAGTACGGTGTCAAACTGCCATTCTTCGTCTGAAGTCTGCCACATCTCTGGAGTAGCAAAGCCCCAGCCTCCAGTTCACAGGCCAGGGGACAAAAAGATCACGTATCTCAAGGATTATGCATTTACACTAAGCTCTGCAGTTACAGGAGAGTTCTGCTTTTGGAGTTTAAGACTTCACTCAAAGGCCTTTTTAAAAAAAAGCTAATTCTACTACAGAGTTAGTGCATGCAAAGCGTGACTTGTTACTGCTGATATGAGCTCAGTGATATAGTAGACAAGAAATCAGAGCGAACTAATGCTCTCTAGATCTAGCAGTCCCTTAGTATAACACTTTAGTAATTTATTTTTAAAATACATATTCTGTAAAGTGATCAAGATATTCTAGAGAGAGCTGTTAGTGTTCCGGAAAACCTGCCAGAATTTCAGGCAGCAGAGTGATGCTAACAGTCAGTGCTACCCCACTCAGTTCTGCATTGCCTGTTACAGAGACACTTCATCATGTTAAATTCCCTTCTTGCGTTGCTGTCGCCTGCAGAAGCCAAACTGAGCTCAAACTCTTTGTGGCTGTCAGTGTAACATGGCAAAATTCAGATTTGTTATGACATAATATTTATCATTTTGTGACATGCAGGATAATAGATTACCCATACAGATTTTTCATTTGCTTGTTGCTGTACCTAAGCACCACGCTGCAAAGAGTTAAAACATTTTAGGAAAGTCTTGGAATTATAAAATCAGTTTTTGACTTCACCATTTAAAAACTTTCCCTATAGAAGTTAATCAAGAGGCTTGAAAACATCCCAGTAGACTCTTTTCGACACGGTGTTTGCACTAGAGGATAGTATACAGTGAGTGCACTCTTCAGGCACAAAATGATACATCCATTCCTATGCTAAAAAAAATTAAAATGTCTCTAAAAATTAAATCTCTTTCTTTTCCTTTGTCAGGATAATCTTTAACTGAGTAAACAAAACCACAAGAGGAAAATAAAGAGAAATCCTAGGCAAGGCATCAAGAAAATGCATTGTGATGGTCCAGCTTTAGGTCTGCAACTTAAAAGGCAATTTCTTTAGATCTTTTGCATTCAAGGGACTGCGGTTCTATTTACCAAGGGATCAGTGGTGGGCATTTGTGAATCAGTATGAACTGAAGCCTCAAGCAGCATTGCTTCATTGCTGGTACGGGTGTCTATAGAAACAGATGTAAAAAGGGAAAAAAGGCTAATATAGTATGATGTTCAAAGACTATGCAATAAGAGATGTTCTCGTTCAGCCCTGACCTTTCCTGAAAACCTGGGCTTGCGTGAGCCAGGGAAGCTTGCGCTGTGACTGTACAACTGGGGGCTGTCACAGGGATTACTTCTTAATCCTGGGTGCACAAAATGGAGCACTGAAATTCCTTATATTTTTATGCCTAAATAAAAGCTGCCTGATTTTTCAAGGTGCAGGGGGGACTTATGTAACACTCCATTTTACCTTAGCACATCTGGATATCAGACTAGTGTTTGAGTTCACCAGCACAGTTCGCTCTTATTTACCTACTGCGTTTTAAGCTACCACGTCAACTGGAGTTATGGCTTAAGAGCATCACCGTCCTCTGCAGGTCGTATCTTTGACTATTATTTTTTTCCTCCCTGATTATCATCTAAGAAATGTGGGGGTTTTGTTAGTAAAATGAGCCAGCAAAATTGATTTTTAGCATTTGTCTGCACTTCTCCGCTGCAAACAAAAAAGACAAGAAGTAAATCTTGTGAGAGAACCCAAGTACTATTTCTAAAATCCCCTGCATTTTTTTCTTGCTGTACTTCCACCCTGAGCTGGTTGCATAGACTGCTCAATGCAGTCTTGGAAAAAGACCCACTCTGCCAGAGAGGGATTTGTCCTGTTTTAAGGCAGGGGCTTGAGATATGTGGTGCCCAGTTCTTCCGCTGACTATGAAGGACAACTGCAGTTGGTATAAATGCTGAACCTTCAAGAGGCTCGAGTAAGGTGAGATGAACCCATCCCTAGGACTGCCAGCCCCCCTGAAGATTGGTGGCTCACAATAGGTTTTTGCCCTGATACCTTCACTGAATTTTGCATACAGGGGCCTGCCTGGCTTATAACATCCTGGGTAGGTTTTATCAGAGGGTTTAATTCAGGTTGGAAGGGTTTCAGGTCTCTGGTCCAACCCCTGTCCCAAGCAGGGACAGCTCTGGGATCAGACCAGGCTGCTCAGGGCTTTGCTCAGGTATCTCTCGAAAACTGAAGATGGACCCTGCACAATGTCACCGGTCAATGGCTTAACCCAGCAAAGGATGGCCAAGAGCAGTAGGGAAGGGTGGAGGGTGTATGGAGTGCCTTGAGTCTGCAGGCAGCACCTGGAAGCTGTCTGCAGTAGGGAGCAGAGGCTTGGGAAAAGGAGTCTGAAGGAGAAAATTGGATTGCAGGGTATGCTGTCATGGGAAGGTTATTCCTGAGAGTGCAATTGTCTCACCATTGCTTTAATATCTGTTTTGTGGGAAAATTCCCTTGTCTTCCAAGCTGCAGGGTCTCCATGGAGAATCCTGGGCCAGGATCCAGGGAAAGCCCTGAGCCCAGGCAGAGGGAGCTGCTGGTGGAAAGAAATTGATCCCAATGGGTGGAAGGGGCATTGCAGGATCATTATTAGGTGGTCCCAGTTTCAGCACATTCTGTACAGATCTCAAAGCCTGGCACTGTGCTGCAACTTAATATCAGATGGCAGAGTTTATCAATGTTCGAATGAGGTTTTAACATCAACAGAATATACTCCCTTGCATTTACAGATGTAGCTCAATATCTGTGTATTCTTTAAAAAAATAAATCTCAGAACACATTCACAGTATATCTGGAAAGATCTTACCAAGGGGTAGAGGAAAACTCTTTTACAACTAATGACACTAATGTGCTGTGCACAGAAAAACTGATCAGTTTTGCCCTGTTTTTCTTTTTGACATTATTTGCTATTGTAATTTATCTGCTTTTTAAAGACTATTGAAATTTACTATCTGCTCTTTTAAGACCACCACTCTTTAGGACAGGGAACAGTTTTGCAATGTGTGGACAGCCTGCATACTTAAGAGGTCTGTAGAAACCGGGAACTTCCCACTTACACTGCCTCATCCTCCAAGATTAAAGACTGCATCCATTTTGTATTGCTCAGAACAAAATGCCCAGGAGCACCAGTTTATGCATAAATGTTAGAGATGTCAAAAACATAGTAGGTCAATATGTCCACCCCCTCTTACAGCCTCAGCCCTCCGGAATACCTTTTTCTTCGTGCTTTGTCCTGTCTAGTCCTAGCAAGTGATGAGACTTCTGCTGTGGGATTTACGCTGTAGATTAATGAGCTGCAAAACTTCACATATGTTTAAATCATTGTATGTATTCCCCCTCGTTTATATCTCTGTTGTCAATAAAGCAGTGGAGAGGCTAGTGCCAATGCATTTGTCAAGTTGCCTTACAGGCAAGATGCGGCTCGACTTAGCGCCTGACATGATAATAAACATCAAAGCTTTAGCACCTGATGTTAGCACAAGGTGCCTTTCCTCTCGAAACATCTGGTCCCCTGGTAAATTGTTACACTCACCACCGCTCACCACACCGCTGCTCCCTAGATCACGGGAGAGCCCTGCCCGGTGCGTGCTGCTACGGGTCTGTTCTCAAGTTGTTGCAGCACGCCGGCCGTATGATGACAATTAGAAGCAGTTAGCGCACAGATGAGGCTCACGAGTGGCAGGTGGCAGGAATGGGGCTCAATTAACTAACATGCACAAAATCCTTTGCTAATGAGGCTGGGCCACCCCAGATGAGCAGGAAAGCATGTGTCGCTGACAGCAACAGAGGATTTGAAACTGAGAGGGAGAGAAACTGGTCAACAGGTATCATTCGTGAGCGAATAAACTTTTTCAGCTTGCCACAGTCAGATTAAGTGATGGGTTTAATTCTGCACGCTGAAAGTCAGTGAAGGAGACAACTCTTTGCCAGAGTGCTGGGAAGAATTTCATTTCCCCTAAGTCAGCTGCTGTGTTTTCTCTTCCCTGTGTCCTCCTTATTAACCTGCTCTTTTGTGAGAGCTGCGGCAACGATTACAGGGTAATGTAAACTTAAATATCATCTGTCTGTATTGCCAAAATACTGCTATGAAAGGTAATGGAGGTCAAAAAAATAATTAGTTTGCTTGGCTTTCAAATTAGATAATTTTAAAACAATATTTGAGGTGTGTTACTTTAGCCCCTGTCCATTTTACAAGGTACATTTTATTATTTTTTATCTTTCTATGCTAAGCAGCAGTTTGCAGTTAGAGAAGAGAGTCATAAATAACCCCATAAATGATTTTTAGTTTTAGAAGGTCATAAGTCAGTATTTTTCTTTGCACTGAAACTTACTGTAGAAGCTGTAACTGCAACCATGATGTCGCTTCTAATCCAGGTCTTCAAATGCTGCCTCCTTTATTACTGTTAATTTTAAAATGGTTTGCAAGGAGATCTGTAGCTGTGAATATTTTTGTGTGTGTTGTGTGCAGTATCTAAAATTCTACAGTACAGAATTTTCTGCTAAATTTTTGTTTTCCCCAGAAATATTTTTAAAGTAGAGGCTTTTTTGTTGCTTGAGTGCCATGGGCAGCGTATAGTGACTTGTTTTAAAAATGTATCCCTAATGTGAATGAACCTGAGAACACACAGGCATTTCAGATTCAGTGTGCAGAACTGATCTGAAGTCCCAAGAAAACATAGTACTCCATACCCAGAAGCAATGAGATGAAGCCCAGATGAAGCACAGTCCAGGCTGTGAATGCCCCTGGAGTCCTTGGCAGTATTTCAGTACACGAGGGGTTGTATCAGTTTCTCTAACTGTATGTTTCTAATGACACAGTGTAATGAGTCTTGAAGAAGGAAGAACTCTCTTTAAACTCCCTGGAGCAAGTTAAAAGGGAAAAATTTACTCCTATGCTTGAGGTTGTAACAAATTTTTACACGTCATGTAATTCTGAAATAAACCCCAGTTTCCTCAGAAGGTCTGTCATGATTTCTACTACATTTTACACTGCACATTGGTACATTGGTACAATTTGTATTAGTTGTACTTGCGTACGTTTTGTCTTGATTGCGAGTCATCCTTTGCATCAGATAAGAAATACCCCATAGGTTTCTGTAGTGTCCAGCCCTAGCAGAAAGTTGTGATTATTATATTTTCATTGGATATATCAGCTTCGTAAGTGTCTATAAGTTGCTCTGAACAAAATTTTTCATGCTTTGTTTCTGACTTCCATCTCCCCAGCCTCCATGGGGATAATTCACACTGTTGAACAAGCTGAACAGCTTCTTCAATCAGTCTTCTGACAAGTGACGTGCTTTTCTTACTGGGAGATAACAGTTAAAGCTTATATGTCCTTGGGTTGATGGCTGTTACTCTTTACGTGGCATGCCACTAAATTATCTTGTGTGGCAACTGACTCAATACAAAACCAAATATTTCCTCGTGACTTTAGGGGATTCTGCACTCTGGAATATTTTTGTCTCAAAACCCCTTAAGCACTTTTGTTTGTGTGAGAGTTTCCTAGGGATGTTAACTTTAGCATCACGGGTAGCCTTTAAAGTGACCAACTTACCCCTGTAAATGAAAGTTGGGGGGCAGACTGATTGGACCTATTTTTTTTTCTTCCTGCCCCTAAGTGGTGTTTGCTATTTCTGTGGATTTCAGAGCAGCTGCTCTGTGGGACCCACTTCTGCAGGGGTTGGTACATGCAGTAGGGCCATGTGTAAATGTGTGCCCACTTAAAACAAAATACTGGATACCCAAGGATTCCATGAGCATTCAATAATGTATCAATATGCAGTTCCTTTGTAAATTATAACTTACTATGATGAAATTAGAGAAAAATACTTTAAAGACTTTTTACATTCTGTGGACAAAAAAAAGGTGAGGCACTAATTTTTCCAACTCACTCATAGGGTCTGTTGCAAAAAGATCATCAGAGACTTTCCCTTTTTTCTGGAAAATGAAATTACATAGAACGGTTTTGAAATGAAAACCTTGGTTCAAGACTCCCTAGGTTTTAGATAATCCCAGAACAAAATAATGTCTTTGGCCCCAACTTTAGGAGAAAACAGAACTCCTCAATCAACATTTCTATCTATCTTGCCTTTCACCCAAGACCAGAGTATTTTGGTTCGATGTAAAATTAAAATAATGAAGTAACTGTGGAAAAATACCTGAGGATAGACATTTTTGACTGCTGCTTTTGAGAAGCAGAAGGAAAGACTCTGAAAGGGAAAACTCCCCCATGAAAACTTTATCACACATTTGTACTTGGCATGGCAGCTACCTACTGTGCAGGCCCCCACATAACAAGGATAGAGAGGGAGAGCTTTTGTCTGGCTTCAAACAAAGCTTGCTCAGCTGGCAGAAAAGGGGGTGTTTCGTATGGACAGCAACTGGGGCAAGGGAAAGACACTGGACGGGGAAAAAAAGCTAAAAAAAAAAAAAAAATCAGGACAGGTTCCAGAACAGCAGGACAAACAGGTGTCAAGCAAGTAGACAAAAGTAGAAAAACCCTCAAAGGTGCTATGTGAGTAGCGGTACTGGACTGTCACAGGAGTATGGGGCCGTCAACTTGGTGCTAGAGAAGGCTGGTGGCTGCTCTGCTGAAGGCTGCCTAGAAGAAAAGCTTGATGCACAGAGGAGGGCTCAGTGCATGCCGTGCTAAGTAAGTCCTGCTCCCCTTCTCAAGGAAAAAAGGTTGGAGGGAGATGACCCACTAAATGATGTCCTTCACCAGGCACAAATAGTTGATACGGGAAGAAGTAGTATCGTATGCCAGCACTGTAAAGGAGCCCTCTCAAAGGAAGTGGGTAATAGAGAGCAGATAATTGCAATATATCACAACATAACACACAGTACCATATACTGATGTGTCTGTATGTGTGCTTAATTTCATCCCAAACAGTTCAGAGTTTGCAAATCACCCCCACGAGGGTTTAGCCACACACCTTCCATTGATATGAACAGACTGGTGTCTGCATCCCGTCGATTGCTTTGCAATTCCCAGGCCTTTGATATCCTACAGTACAACCCACTGGGATAAAACAAGAATAGTTGGAAGTCATAGCCCTGCCTCTATTGGATAGGCTCTGTTCCTACTTTGACATCCTAAGCTTGAACTGTGGAACCTTTTCTGGAGGTCAGCATCTTCTTTACAACACAGATTCAATGTCCTTGGTGGGTGGCATAAGTGCAATGGGCCATGAGAAATGTTCATACTGTTGAGATTAAAATAACCTCCCAGGCTAGAAGAAATATAATTCTAATTTATAACCTAACTGTGGAGATTATTAATGCATTCCCCTCTCCACTTGCATTGATTTTATTTCTATTCTTCCTCCAACACATCCTGTTAGTTAGAGTATTAAACAGAACAAGGCCACACACAATTAAAGGAGAAAAGCAGGGGTTTGGTTAAAATTGCTTTTTGGGGGGAAATTTAGACTTCTTTTTACTGTAGAGCTATTAGCACCTGGAAGTTTTAGGAGAAGGGAGGGGTAGGGGGAAGGGGAAGGGGTGTGTACCACCAGTATGATGGCTTAAAAGCCAGCGGTGGAAATCAGTGTTAAAATCTCCTAATGGATAATAATCCAATAGATGAAAATCTTGTAGATACTAAAGAGTACCGCTATGTTTTAAGAAGTAGGTGTTCATTGTGTATAAGTAATTACAGATATATTGGCTGCTGTGGAGATGTGCTGATTTATTTACACCAGGTCTGAGCAAGAAGTCAGAAAGCTTGAAAGTTATGTGTCAGAAAGCAAAAAACAGTGAAGGGGGTGGGGGGGGGCAGGCATGTATTTTAGTGAAGAATTTGAATAAATAGCTGTGTGAGAGGGCAGTATGAAATAAGCTCAGCAGAGGGGAATCCAGAAGCTCTTATGAGAGATTGCATCTAAGAGGAAGGCAATTATGAGAGTGTGATGTTATTTTCCTCCTTGTGAGAACTCAGATGTGAGGGTTCAATTTTGCCATATAACATTGTTAAATACATTCTGGGTGATGCACCAGGAACTTGGGCTTTCCACCCTCAGTGCCATCCCCCCATATATGCAGTGGGCACTGACTTTCCTTGTGGAAAAGCTTACCTTCTGTAAAAGATAAAAATATGTACACGACTACAGATTCAAACAGCAAAAGATCAGGATTTAACCATCTCTTCCCCATTGCATTCTTTACATTAGAGAGTTGAATACCACCTTGTGAAAACTCTGATGGTAAAGCCTTTGCTTTTGGAGACCTTGATTGCAGGAGAGTGGGAAAAGAGATACATGTGAGGGAAGCTTTCACATAGCATGCTCTGGAAAAAAAAAAAAAAAAGTAAAATTTATGGTAGCTTCTGTGCAATGCAAAATCAATTCACAAAAAGTTTAGGCTCAACTGCACTTCTTGCCTGTGAACGAGCTGTCAAATTATCTTGGTAGGAAGCTGCACCGAGGTATTGTCCTTAATTGCTCTGGTAATTCTCCGTTTTGACAGCTGCAATACCTGGTTCAACATGGCTGCTAACAAAAAAGTCAACCATTTAGTATGTTTTCTTAAACAGTGACTGATAAGTTGTTATCTTTCAGCATCTCCAGCTAATTAGACATCAGGAGTCAAAGTTAATTTGGTGGAAAACATTTCTCGACTTAATGACATTTATGGGCAATTAGGCACATTGCAGAAAGGAATACACATTTACATTTCAGCCTATTTCCAGCTCTTAACAAGAACCCACCTCTTTCTCCGCTGGAGATTTCTCATTCTCTGAGGAATACCTTCGATGAAGACACCATAGGTCCTCTTGTTTTTCTGGAAACTGGCAACTGCCTGGTTGAAACAAGCTACCACACCGTAATGAGGCACACACAGAGATAAAACTAGGTACCATGAAAGCTTTTGCGCTGTTTAGGCTCCTTGTCACAGCAAGAATTGTGCTTAACTCCACAGTAGTAATACATTGACTGTCTCTGAGAAATGTTCATAGTCTTAAAGCTTTTACATGAAGTTTGATGAAGGATTTGGAAAAGCAACACAGGAACTCTTAACCTGTCCCACGCTTATTGAAGGAGAAGACAGAACGTAATTTGTTTCTTTCTAGTTTCTGTGCGCTGAGGAAGCCAGGGAGGAAAATGAGTAGTGGTACTTACTACCTACAGGTGGGCATGGACACACACATGCCCCACTCTTGCCCTTAAGAAAGGATGTAGCAGAATTTGGGAGGTGCTGCCCAGCTGCCACCTCCTGGCTTCTGCCTCAGTCACTCAGCACAAAGCACCCTGTTGAGACCACTGCCTGCTTCTGTTTTTCACAAAAACTTACAAAAATGTAGAATCTGCATGTAGTGCCAGTGTCACCTTTATCCGGAATTGCTCAATGGTTCCAAAGGCCACTTGGGCTGACAAATCCTGGTTATGATCGCTTTTCCTCAGGAGTTCAGGCTAAACTACAAACAAAAGGCAGGCCGAGCGTGCAAAGATGTCCTTCAGTTTTGCACTGCCTGCACACGTCGGTTGCTCTGGACCCAGCCTTGATGGGCCCAAGAGCTGAGGCCACAACAATAGAGACAGATAAGCAAAGTCTTAAGTTCTTCTACTGGAGCAAGAAGTATCTCCAAGAGCAAGCTGGAGGGCCACTGAAGCAAAATGTTTGGCAAAAGTGTTTGACGAAACCAGTGTGGGCAGATACAGGCGAAAGCACAGTCTTTTAAGTGCTCCCTCTGCATTCAGACAAATAAGACCCATGGGGAACAAACTGAGGTTTTCTGGGTTTTCACCCATCGGGATTAGGTCTGGGCCCCATTTTTGCTGGGCCCAGACTTTTGCTCTGGAACCGTGTTGTTTTCAGAGCGCGCCTTGACTAAACAAGTGTTACAGTATATGGCACCTACAGCCAAATGCTGTCATTGTCTAACTTGGTGTTGCTACCTGGAACGTTAATCTATTTTAAACGAGATATTTGCAATGGCAAGAAAATGCCATAGCAGTTTTTGGTAACAATTTAGACAGATGTGTCTTTATTCTTTTCTTTATAATTTTCCCCCATGGATCAATGTATACCCAGTCTATGCTGGCACTTCAGAACTGCACAATGATGTTAATCCACGCCTTTCAGTGGAATCAGCAAGGAATCATGTAATTCGGTGGGTGTATGGGTGCAGGGTCCTGGCACAGGAGGAGTAGCTCCCCTCCTGGCACCGGGGGCTGTATTTGGCCCTGGCAGCAGGGAGCAGAGCGGAGGAGGGTGCTTGCAGTATCTGTCGCCTTCCTCTATGTGCTCGGCTTTTTTTTTTACCCCTGCAAGAGTGGCAGCGGTTCCCCCGGAAACC
>NW_010146284.1:0-912 GCF_000699245.1 Pterocles gutturalis
TCCGCGGCCCCCCGCGCACCGCCCCGCAGCACCGCATCCCGGGCCAGGGGCTGCGAGGGGGCAGCAAGGGAAAATCCATTGTTTTTTGTTTTTGGTTTTGTTTTTTTTTTTCCCTTGGAATGAAAAATAAAACACGGAACGACAGAGGGGGGAAAAAAAAAAAGTAGGTGGCGGTCCTTCCTTTTGTCTGTTGTAGAAGGAAAAGGATAAAAAAAAGCCCGATAGTTCCAAACTCCTCCAGATTACTATTATTTTTGCAGTAATAGGAGAGAATCCTTCTAGTGCATTTCACTTGTCTCCATGTGCTAAAAAGTTGTACAATAATTTCCCCTCATTAGCTTCATTATAAGCTATATTAGCAACAATTAAAAACGCAACATGAAAATGAAAAGACCAGGCGCGCAAATTGCAGCAAGACTCATTTGGCCTGCATTCCCCCTTTCACAATTACCAGGGAAATGAATTGAAAAGCACGCCCCTGCCTCAGTCCTGGTTGCTACAAGATGAGAACAATTAGCAAACTCCTTTCCACCACCTAATTTCGCGTGGTAACAAAATGGATTTTTCCCCATGAATGCCTAGCCGGCCTATTCATTATCTCTCCTCTATTAGTAATTTTCTGCTCCGTATTCAGCTAGCCAGCTCTTAATTTCCTCCTGTCTTGCAGTGTACACAGTGGCTCTTATGTCAGGCCCGGTCCATTTTTATCTTGTAATCATAAAGGCCACCAAAGCAATTATCGCTGGTCTTGACTGTAAAAGCTTGTCATTAATTAGCCTCCTTGCCTTCAGTGCTGCGGATTAGCCGGGGCTGAGGCTGAGTTAATGGAAATGCAGGTTCAATAAGACTCCCGGATTTTCTTGCCTGGATGCTCGGAGCGGAGGAGGACTGCCGGGTTTGTAAACCCCGGGC
>NW_010146285.1:0-5382 GCF_000699245.1 Pterocles gutturalis
ACCCCCCAAGTTCCTCAAGAGGGTAAGGGAGAGGATTTGAAGCTCGACTTAACTCCCATATTGTAACTTGACAGAATCAACCCGGCTGCCAAATCAGCCAAGCGTCACTGCAGGAGCTCCAGCCAGTTGGCTCTTTTGAACACGCACATGGCTGCACGAAGCATTGTGTTACTGAAACCCGAGCCTTGCATCTCAAGAGGGAACAGTCCTCCCCAACTCAGAGGTGCTGGCCCATCACACTGCTCTCCTTGCACCTTTCAAACAGCGTGGGTCTACAAAAACGAGCTTGAAACAGCATTAAAAAAGTGACAAAAGAATGTAAGGAGTTTGCATTTGACAGGACATCATACAGCATCTTGCATTCATGGGTTGTGAAGTGTTTTGTAAACATACTTTTGGTAGACTCCACTCCAGAGAAATACACGGGTGGCAGTAGAAAAGGAGGGCCAGAACTTAAGACACATACTTCAAAAGCACAGGCTACATTTCAAGTATGGTGTTTGAGCCAAAAAATTAGCATCCCTATTCATTTCCATCAGCTATCCTCTTCCCGGCTGGGCAGAGGTGAGCAGACATGCTGAGAGCAAGCCGATGAGCAGAGCAGGACAGTTAGTTTCTCAGCATCTTCCTCCACCCACCAGGAATAATTTACTGTAATACTTCCATCACGCTCGAGGTCAACCTTTTCCTCCGTTACCTTAAAAAAGATTACAACTGGGATTGCAAACATAAACTACCAGCCTTGCTGTGAAGCGGCAGACATGGAAAGTGTTACCAAACCCCTCTCCTGAACCCCAAGCTACAGTCCATGTAACAGCATGAATTTTTGTAGCTAGATCAAAGGCAGCAAAGGCAAGCAATAAAGTGCACCCCAACCAGCCTTCCTAGCACTTCCTACTGGCAGTTGCAACAAGGCATGGCCAGGAACAAATACAGCGTTGTCAGTGCACAGGAATGGGCAGGAATGTAAGTGAATCTAGAGCTCCTGATCACTGCAAAACAAAGGAGCTATGAAAAGGCTGCAGCACCTTGAGGCAAACACTCTTTTGGAGAGAGCGAAGCAGACTCAACCATCTGTTTGGTTTTGTGGCTCAACTGCATTTTGTTGCTGGGTGAAGCATGGAAACTTCAAAGAAAAAAAAACCCTACTACGACAAAGTAAGACATAATACCTCAGAAAGGGGAAAAAAACTGCTGGCAGAGCACATGATGGCAGAAAATTCAGCAAAGCTACATCTCTCAAGTCAACTTCCCTTGACAAGCCACATTTGTATCCTAATTCTGACGGGGGTAAAAACCTGTCAAAACCTTTGCCTCTAAGAGGAAAATACTCTCTCCTGCTCTCCCCAGGAGGGCTTCCTTAGTTGTTTTATAACTGTTAAGGAATTCCAGCTAATTTGTAATTAGCACCATCAGGATATGTCACCTTCCCCACAGAAATACCCTACTACAAGATGAGGCCTGACGAATGAAACCTGGCTAATAAAACCTGGCTTCAAAGTCACAGGACAGTTTCCCTAGCTGGGTTTCTGCTCTGCGCAGTAAAAGCAGACTAATTTTTCCTCTATTTCAAGTGACTGCTGCTGAAGGAGTTACGTGCCCAGTTTCCACTGCATGCAAAGCCCCAGGCACTAAACTGAACCACAGAAGATCCCTGGGCAGCCAGATACCGTCCCTGAGAGGAGAGGGCCAAGGGAAGCTCAGGTGTGCAGAGCTGCAGCACTGGCCAGATACACGTTGCTTCAGACACTTCCAGGGATGTTTCTAGGACAGCAATCAAGAGCTAAGCCACGTGTTTGCTGGGTGTTGAAAGAAGGCCCTGCTTTGTCCCCATACCAAAGCTGCTTTATAACCCAGGCTATCAGAGTTCACCCTCACCCCTACAGCTACAACAGAAGTTTATCTGTCTTATCTTTCCTTCACATAAACAGCAGTCCCTGCTGCAGCTAAAGCCAGCTATTCTTGCCAGGCAGAGTGGTCTCACGCTTCAGGGATGTGACCTCTCTCCTTCTGCAGAGGACAGGGTAGGAGGCCACGAGTGAGGTGCTCACTCCTGGATTTCAACACAGCTTTCCAAACTCCTGCTCCAGCAGGACCTCTCCTGTGTGAAGAATTGAGAGAGTGGTCACTCATCTACCCCAACAGCGTTTCTGAGTCTGATCATTCAACAGAAATCAAAGTTTGGGGCGAGGGTCCTTTGCAAACCGTACGCAAAGGTGATGCAATCACCTTCCAAATATTACATCCCTTCCTACCCCAGACAAACCCACCCTCTCCATTCCAAATACAGATGAGTGGCTTGCCAGGGAAAAGGACAACAGATCCATGCAAGTTACTACAATAACCAGAACTTCTGCAAACACAACTTCTGGGCCTGCAGCTATGCACGTGGGCACACATCACTGCTCTACCTGTTCATTACTGCCTTCCTCCCAGACACCAATTCCTGGGCTTCCTTTCCAGTTAGTTTCAAGGTAAGGTAGAAGAGCAGAGATATCCTCCAACACCTCATTCTGACTGAAACAGACCAGGAAGGACTGACCATGCTGTTCGAGGTGGTGCACTGAAAAAGCAGATGCCAGCTGCATAGAGAAGCCACATGCTCAGCTGAGAGAGCTTCAGCCTCTTTCCTGAGATTTTCACCATTGCTCAGGTTTACTGAGAAGAGAGAGTACTCTTGAGGAGCACTCTGCCCCCAATATTGAGATTACCGCTTTGTATGTTGCTACTCTCACCTCGCTGCCTCACATTTACTGCACTCGATACCACCCACCAGTGACTCTGAATGACCAGGGACACTGGCCAGCTCTGGAAACTGAAACAGTGAGTTGCTAATGAGGATGGAGCCCCATCCAAGTACTGTGGCACTGGGACACACAGGTGAGACTGGTGGGCTTTTCTGAGCTGCCCCTGTCTTAGCCTGTCCATGAGCACCTCTGTTGCTTAAATCTTCAGTCTCATGGCTTTCAACTCAAGACCACCACTCTTTGAGAGGAGAGCCTTCAACTGATTCCTGAAGTTCTTTCATGAAGCAAGACAACCAAAAAAATGTTAAAAATTAACTTAGAAAAGAGGGTCCTACAACATTTTTGTTTAGCAGTTCTATTTTAAGTCTACAGATCAAAACCAGGAAGCTGCCATTAGAATTTCCCCTTGCAAAGTGCTTTCACAGCAAAAATTACAGCCATTTCCAAGATTACATGTTTGATCTCTTTCAGTGGTACAGGGGATACCACAAACATACATGAGGTCTGTAACTTAAACAGCATTCTGGAGATACAGGCCCACTTGCAACCAAAGTATAATTCTGTTTTGCTTCTCAAAAACTATCTCTAGCCAGTGGATGTTTTGTATAAACGAGCATTTGCTGAAGGGAGCAGTGGAGCTTTCAGTGGATGTGTCACTTAAGAGGACTGATGTAGCATTGATTACATCAGGTTACTATTCAAAAGTCTTTAAGAGAAGATATTTGACACTTCATGAATGATAAATAAAGTTACAGAAAGACTTAGCACAGATGAATGGTTTTATGAGAGCATCAGCCAGTAGAAAGATACCACTCCAAGTTACACTGACAAATCTGAAATAGCATGCTAGTTTCATTCAGATACTTTGACAGGCAATGGTATAAAACACAAGTCAGTGAACCATCCCAGACCTACCAAAGTGGTATGCCCAGAAGTACAGAGAATACGAAAGTGTTTAATATTGACTCATTAAGTTTTGACTTAACAATTACGAGCAAAAAAAAAAAAAGGGGGGGGGGGGGAGGGGCAAAACAAAACAAAAGGCAAAAAAAGGCAAAAAAAAGTATAATTTGTATTCCCCAGCTGCAGCTTCCATTACATCAACTTCACTGTTGAGGTCAAGTGGGCAGAATAAAATTTACTATGTGCTACAAAGCACATATATCAGCTAAAAGGCTCCACTTTGGAAATAATGGGATGAGAGTTCTACTCCCCTTCAAGACCTGCTGAAAATGGCATAAGGGCACCCCTGTTCTTACTGTGTGATACACAGAGATCTGTTAATAGCTCAATTAGCCAACTTCACTTATATTTCTTTACTTCAAATTTGCAGGTCAAAGATACCTTTCCCAACTGAACTGAAGGAAGCACCTTTACTGGAAATTCAGCTGTACTAGTAGATCTGAACAAGGCATGCATGAAGACGCAAAGCCCGTTTGGCAAAGAGCTACGACACAAGTCTGTCACATCATGCATTATCCAGCTGCAACCCAATTAGCTTGGAAGGAAAGGATTAGCACGTGTCATTTTCCCCTCTCCCTAGACACAGATACCATTTAAAACATGCCCAACAAGAATTTTTGCACTGCTTGGACTACCCAACACATACCACCCAGCGCTCTGCCCAGCCCTCCCAGACACCCTGGAAGCCCAGTGGTCAGTCCACTAGTTATTCCAAAACCTCATTTCCCTCCTTCTTTTTCTCCTTCCCAAAGAAAGGCAGGCTTCTCTTTAATTCTTGTTCTACATAAAGTCTCCTGAAGAAAGACAGTCAAGGCTTGGGGCCAAAATACAGAGATGGATCCTGGTGGATCACTGGGAAAACAGTGTGGACAGAGGACAGTTCTCCTGTCCTTGTAACAGCCCACAATACTACAGACAAGGCTTTTTCTAGCAACTGAGACTTCCCCCTAGCAAGCATAGCAGAGGTTGCTGCAGTCCAGCTGAGAGGTGTGCATATATACAGAACAAAGCATTTGAGCTATACAATGCCCCACATTACAGCAGTGTGCAATATGTATAGGGGTATTGGTTGATGAGAAGCTTAACATGACCCAGCAATGTGCGCTTGCAGCCCAGAAAGCCAACCGGATCCTGGGATGCATCAAAAGCAGCATGACCAGCAGGCTTCCCCCTCTACTCCACTCTTATGAGACCCCACCTGCAGTACTGCATCCAGCTCTGGTGTCCTCAGCACAGGAAAGACACGGACAGGCTGAGAGAGTTGGTGCTCTTCAGCCTGGAGAAGAACAGGCTCCAGGGAGACCTTATAGCAGCCTTCCAGTACTTAAAGGGGGCTACAGGAGAGATGGGGAGGCACTCTCGAGCAGGGAGTGTAGTGACAGGATGAGGGGTAACGGTTTTAAGCTGAAAGAGGGTAGATTTAGATTGGATATTACAAATAAATTCTTCACTATGAGGGTGGTGAGGCACTGGAACAGGTTGCCCAGGGAAGTTGTGGATGTCCCATCCCTGGAGGTGTTCAAGGCCAGGCTGGATGAGGCTTTGAGCAACCTGGGCTAGTGGAAGAAATCCCTGCCCATGGCAGGGAGGGTAGAACTACATGATCTTTAAGGTCCCTTTCAACCCAAAAACTGTTCTGGCTATGAGGTTTGTACAGTTGTTCACAACCATG